>NC_046317.1:29975640-30275640 GCF_009819535.1 Lacerta agilis | reverse complement strand
AACACTCAGTTCAGGATTTTTTTCATACTTTACCTCATAGCTTCGGTAATCCACTTCCACGTCATCTCCATAGACATTCAGCTCCATGTTTTTGTGACTAAAAACAGTAGCTGGGCTTGGATTTCGTGGGTTGCATGCCATATCATCTGCCAGCATCAAGACTATATGGCTGGTAGAAAAATAAAAGAATTTTATTTATGGCTGTATTTGTATAGGACACCAAGTCATACATGTTGTCAAACTGCACAAGGTGACTGCAACAAAAAAACGCTGTCAATAATTGAAACACCCATCAAATGCACTCTAGCTGTTAAAAAAATCAAAGTGCAAACTGCCTGCTTTGAAAGGCAACTTAACGGTTTTTAAATCCTGCTTTATATGCAAGACTATTTTGTGACTAAGCAGACACACATAGAGAACCAAAAACAACATTAAGAAGTTAATAAGGGTAATGTTATTTTCATACCTAAGGACAAGGTGCTCAGTTCCATTTCAATCCACAAAAACTAAAGGCAGTTTAGAAATTGTTTCAAAAGCAAACAGGTGCTGGGTCACCCTGAAAATGAATCTGTGCAGAACAATCAGTTGCATTTGTTCTGCCTATTGGTCTTATCTTGCTGAGTCACTGCAGTATCATTAGTGCAGTACCAGCACAGGCAGGAAACAAAACTCAGTGATGGAGCATTGGCTCTGCATGCTTAAGGCTCTGGATTCAATCCCCGGCTTCTCTATTTAGATAGACTAACCAGATTTACATTTCTTAGATAGCTTCAGGAATGAACAAGGAAACCAAAGGTCAGGTCGCTGCTGGCCACAAAATGTACATTCGGGTCCCTGCGTGGTAACTGGCTACTCCTACTCCAAGTAGGCTCCTTTAAGCCAATGGACTTTAGTCACAACTAACTCAAGTCTGTTAATTTCAGCAGGTGGAATTCAGCATTGCATTCTTCCCATAATTTTCTCTGCACAAGCCTTCCAGCTTGCCAGACAGAACAATCCCCCATCCTCCACCCACATTTTGAACCGAGGAGCCAATTTTGGAGAGCAGGGAGAAATGAGTGAGAAAAGCCCAGTCCATGAGCAGGGCTTCCACTGATGGGAGGCTGGTTAGGTGAATTCTGCCCAATGGATCTATTCTGATTTGGTCAAACACTGCCTCCTGTTGTACATGATTATCCTCTATTTCCCCTGCTTCTATCAGGCAACAGCTATGATGTCCTTTCCTTTTGTGACATCTTTCACTTACAAAAATTCAGAAAACTGCTATTCGCCCATGACATATGTGAAATCATAAATGTGATTTAATTATAATTCTATTATTGTATGCATTAGGTAAGGTAAAGGTAAAGGGGCCCCTGACCGTTAAGTCCAGTCGTGGATGACTCTGGGGTTGCGGCGCTCATCTTGGGGTTGTGGCCAGCATGACTAAGCCGCTTCTGGCGAACCAGAGCAGAGCACGGAAAACGGCGTTTACCTTCCCACTGGAGTGGTTCCTATTTATCTACTTGCACTTTTTTAATGTGCTTTCGAACTGCTAGGTTGGCAGGAACAGGGACCGAGCAACGGGAGCTCACCCCGTCGCAGAGATTCGAACTGCCGACCTTCTGATTGGCAAGTCCTAGGCACTGTTACTTAGACCACAGCACCACCCGCATCCCCATGCATTAGGTAGTTATGCTGAAAATTGTTTTATTCTAAAAGCATTTTAAATTAATAATAATAATGCAAATCATCATCCCTATTCCCTTCCTTCTAACCAAAAGCAGTTTAAGGGACTTGGATAATTTAGAAAAGTAGGGCATCTGCTTTAGGTCCCAGAATGACTTTTCCCCCTTTCATTGGGTAGAGCTGGGAATGTTGGTTATTACTCAAAAGATGTAACTACCATAGAGGCAGTGGAAGCTGCTCCTTTAGGGCAAATGGGGCACTGCCCTACCTAACTCAACCTACCTCAGACATTCTGCCTCCTCTGGGACACAACTAGAACTAATTGTCTCCTGCCTGCCACTGGCTCTGGTCCACCTACTGCAGATCACGTTGCCTTCTAACCTTCCGGTCCCAATGGGGACCAGGGACCACTGTATACATGGTACTGAGCAGGGAGTGTGAGCAGACAAGCAGAATGTGAGCTAGTCCCTGATCGATGTGCCAAACCTGTTTGCCTCGGCCATGATTTGGCCAGGAGACAACGGATTGATCTATCAATACCCAAATTGGCTGAATGCAAGTGACAATGCAGGCTACTCTCCCACTCCTACACAAACACACACCTGGCCTCACCCACTGCTGAAGAGGAATCCTCAATTTGTGCAGACTTTTTACCTCTCCAGCACTTCCCCCCCGTCTAACATTTTTCATTATTTCTTTCGATTTACTCCATCCCAGGCCCAGCCATGGAACACTAGTAAATGTCACCAACTCAGCTACTTCTGTTTTGGCCTGGAAAACATACCTTCACCCCAATAAGCTTTGTCTGGTCTAAGGGAAGCTACCGGTATATGGCAAATGGCCAACCTTACAGACCGGGACTAAGTGATCATTAAGAATGATTGACATATGCAAATCACAACTCTATGCAACTTGGTGCCACTTGACTGCTTTTGGGTGTGCATAATACTCAGAAAAGGGGACTTGCAGATGTTCAAAAATTTGGGTGGGATTGTTCCTGAAGTATGAAGTTGCTAAACAAACTGGGCACTTTGCAATTAGGGAAATAATTTAAGTCTAATAACGTGGAATTTGTTATGCTGTAAGACGTGTCCCACGTTGTACCATCCTATTATCTACCAAAGAACAGCCATTATCATTGTACTGAATATATTCCCAATGATTAGACACAATCTAATTTTATTCTGCTGTGTTGCATAACAGAAGGGGAGGAATACATACTCTGGAAAGTGGGAGCACAATGCAGTGCGTCAACAAGCAAAAAGCTTGTTTGTAACTAAAAATCATTTCCCTAACTGCTTTTATGGCTAAATGATGAAACAGGTTTTCTTTTGAAGCTCTAAAACACCATGCATTTCTTCAGTTGGAAAGTCTTTTTTCCTGAGTAATAATATTAAAAAACATTTTCAACAATCCTAATAAAATATATTGTTAAAGAACAGTATTGCTATTGCTTATCACACATACTTGATGTCCTGTTTACAAAAAAGTAAATACAGGTTGAATTTATCTTTGGTTCCTGATGACAAGTAAGTGATTTGTGGACTTAACACTGCCATACACACACAAAGAGACATCTTTGGTCAGGTTCTACTCCCATCAACTGCAACCTGGCAGCAGCCATTATATCAGGTTGTACTGAAGGAGGAAGGAGAAGGGATTCAGAACCACGCCTTCATCACAGCCGAGAGACCAGCAACTTTTTGTGCCTCCTCTCCTTGAACTTTTCCACTTGCACTGGTCATCAGAAAAACCTGTAAACAACCTTGACCTGCATTTGCTTAGTTCCTCCTCCCTCCCAAGTCATTTTCCTTTTGTGTCGTGTCTTTTTAGATTGTAAAGCCCGAGGGCAAGGGCTGATTTTGTTTTTTAACAGTCTGTGTTTCTTTCTTGCTAAAGAGCAAGATTTTTTTTTTTTAAAGAACTTTGAACAAATAAAATAAATAAATGTGATCTTTTATCTGCTTTAGAATCTGCCATTAATTTCAGGCAGTGTATCTGTTGGCTTGCACCCAGTCTGTGTTGTGCTCTAGTTTCTTATGCCCTGTTAATGGCTCCTCAGTCAGGCTATCAGTCAGACTGAAAAAAGGAAGCAGAAGGCCATCTAAACAAAGAGGACTAGGCAAGATCATAAAGCTGTCCAGACTCAGGGCAACATTTTATTTTACTTTGTGTATATTGGCTGGCATGAAGGAAAAGCTTTGCTCAGTCACTACTTTGGATGTGGAACAGTCATGGAAGTAGGAAGGGTTTCCTCCGCTAGACCTCGCAACCTACCTCACAAATGCAGGATAAAGACCTTTTTCTTTTTTCTTTTTCTTTTTGCAATGATAAATGGGCCTGAATATAGCCACTAGACCAGGGGTCAGCAAACATTTTCAGCAGGGGGCCAGTCCACTGCTCCTCAGACCCCATGGGGGGGCCGGACTATATATTTTTTGGGGGGGGGGATGAACGAATTCCTATGCCCCACAAATAACCCAGAGATGCATTTTAAATAAAAGCACACATTCTACTCATGTAAAAACACGCTGATTCCCGGGCCGTCCACGGGCCGGATTTAGAAGGCAATTGGGCAGGATCCGGCCCCCGGGCCTTAGTTTGCCTACCCATGCACTAGACCATGACAATGTGTTGTTTAGTTAGCAAGCCTTGCTGTCACCAAGAACTAGCTTCAGACCTATTATTTTCTGAATCTGCACCCTGGTTGTTGATAAGATTCTAGACATGAGACATATTCTAGACATAAGCTTGAACCTTAATACATGTGGACAGAACTCTGCTCATTAAGCATTGGTTTGCCAGCCTCTCCTCTCCACTACAGCACCCCAAAAAGGCACCCATTGGGGCTGGGACACACAGACACTGACACACACACACACACACACACACACACACGGTAAGTTGAATGGGGGAGACCTTTGGGTATAGGGCGGTAAAGGTAAAGGTACCGCTGACCGTTAGGTCCAGTCACGGACAACTCTGGGGTTGTGGTGCTCATCTCGCTCTACAGGCTGAGGGAGCCAGCGTTTGTCTGCAGACAGCTTCCGGGTCATGTGGTCAGCATGACTAAGCCGCTTCTGGCGAAGCAGAGCAGCGCACAAAAACGCCATTTACCTTCCCGCCAGAGCGGTACCTATTTATCTACTTGCACTTTGACGTGCTTTCAAACTGCTAGGTGGGCAGGAGCTGGGACTGAACAACGGGAGCTCACCCCATCGCAGGGATTTGAACCACCGACCTTCCGATCAGCAAACCCTAGGCTCTGTGGTTTAGACCACAGCGCCACCCATGTCCCATCTATAGGGCGGTATAGAAATAAAAAATAAAATAAAATAAAGCTACAGCAGCGGAAGGGGAGAAATCAAGAAAAAGCAACAGAAAGGAAAGCAAATTTCTTCTCAAAGCAGATAGCGTTGGATCCAGATTACTTCTTGCTCACTATATTTGTAGGATTAAATTGAGACCAATTATATATTTCTATTTCTGTGTGTGTGTGTGTATACCACATATGAATGAATGAAATATATGCATCTGATTCTAATAGAGCCTTTCCTTTCTGATCTCAAAAGCACAGAGATAATCAATATTGTCATAGTTATTAACTCCCAAATAACTTTCCACAGAAAGATATATTGAAATTCTACATTATTTCCCTTCCAAAAACATAACCACTTAAGCACAGTAAGCTGTTCTCAGAGCAGGAAAATGATAAATGTGATAAAGCTTTCATGTTTCCAAATAATAATCCATAGATAAGCCTCCAATATGCTCAGTTTCCATATATTTCCTTTTTTAAAAAAAAGAAATTAAAAAATGGAGAAGCCAGGAACACTCAACTCTCATTATAGCTCTGATTAAATAGCATGGAATCTATGCTAATGAGATCAAGTATGCACACAAAAATAGAAAGGGGCATAATTAGGCCCCCCAATCCTATATTGTTTATAACCACATAATTTGAGCAAGCCAACTATGAAGCTTATCACTACATGCAGATGTCAGGTTGGACTGAGGTCAATGTCTGGAAGTTGCCTTTGCGAGCAAGACCAAAAAATTAATTAACACCTCTAAATGTTGGCCAACAATACACTTTTATCATACTGATTTTGAATGTTATTGCTACTTTGGCCAAATTTTCACGTTCATTTTCCAGATGGCGCAGTCATTTCAATTTCTGATTAACTCAAGAGTTCTTAAAGTGCAAGGCAGCATCTTCAGGGCACACCAAAACTCAAAAATCTTACCACGTAGGGGTGCATCAGAAGTGTTCACACAAACAAGAAGAATCCTGGTTTAAGAAGAGAATCCAGCCTTTCTAAACACACAAGTGTATGTCACTGCTTAGAGCCAGTATTGAGTTGCCAATATCTGCAAACTGGGAATTTGACTGGACCTAAATAATGTTTCATAATGAAGGATCTCATCCAATTACATTTAAGGGGGGGAAATAATGATTGTTCTTTTAACTAATTAACCTATTAAAATGATTACTACAATATTTCAACATAGAAGACAATTTCAGACAATGTAATGTGTTGATGAGCCAACGGTTAAAGCACTTATTGTTCAGAAAATCACCTTATGCTTTATGCACACAATTATGTCATTGTTTTCTGGATTAATTAATCCAGAATTAGTGTTTTCCTAACCCCACTTCAGCTATACTTGCAAACAACCAGGCTGAAAGAATACACGTCATTGCGAGAATGTTTTTGGCTAGAGCCAGATCACCAGGTCATGTAAAACTTCTTGTGCCACCATCTGATAACCTTCACAACAGAAACACTCCTGTGACATTCCGGTTTGGACATCATTAACAAATAATCCTTCCTGGGGAGGGAGTTCCAGCTAATACCCACATTTTTCAATCTGGTAGTGGTGGATTTACTACCTAATCCAATTAATTATTTCAGCCTTACTGAAAATGTTAAGTTGGCGTTTTACTCAAAGCTGAAGGATGAGTCTTCTTTTTTATTTTAAATGCTTTTTTCCCACCCATCTTTTCAACTAAAAGACAGAAAATTAAAACGTGACTTTAAAATTGGCAGCTAGCTACTGAAAGAGGAAATGAACAGCACTGACAGTAACCTGAGGGAAAGGCTCTTTTTGAAGCGGGGTGTATTCACAAACTTCTTGAAGATGGATGAATGCAACCTTGAAATAGGATATTCCATAGGAGGTGTATTACAGCAGAGATCCTGCCAGCAGAGCACATCTAAACACCATCCCAGCCTCATAAGACTACAGAGTCCACATCTGTAGCCCAGGGTTAGGCAACATGGTGCTCTTCAGATGCTGTTGCACTTTCACTCCCGTCGTTTTTGATCACAGGCATGCCAGCTCAGGCTGATGAGAGTTGGGAGTCCAAAAACATCTGGAAGGCACAATGTTGGCTAACAATGGTTTGGGGCAGAGTGCTGCCTACCAAGGAACCTGCCCAGCATCCCTTTTGTGGGATGCCCACCTGGCAAGGTGCATCTGTCTCCCTCAGTGCTGATTTTCAGGAGTATTTCACAGACATTCCTGTTCACCCAGGCATCTGATAACTAAGAGATACTGTTCCTTGCAACCCTGTAATCAAATGTATTTTTAATATGTTTATGATCAGTGATGTATTTGTAGCCCTGGGCTCCCTCAGGAGGCAGTGCGGTACATACACTGAATAAAAATATTATTTGTCATATGGTTTTATTTCAATAAATTTTTATACCACTTGATTGTAAAATAAAATTTAAAAGGCTCAAAGCTGTTTACGAAAGGATAAAACCGTGACATCAGGGGAAAACTACAATATATTAAAGCACACACAAAGTTAAAATACTGCTCACATAATTTGGGGCCATTGCATTGCAAGTTTCCCTAGCATCTCACTACTGAAGATAACAGAACAACAAGATGTCCTGATTCACACCGAAAACTGTATTCCGAACTGGAGCGTCTCCCTAAGGAGACACAAGTGAAGCTGAGGAAAGGCAAGATGAAAGTGACTTTCTGAAGAAGTCAACAGAGCTACTTCATGCTGCCAGGCCTGAAACAACTTATTATAGTGAATGTTCATTTAGAGGGTCCTCCAGCATAACAACATCTGCCTTTTTCTTTTCTCTTGCAATCCAATCCTAAATATTATTATTAGCCTGCAAGCTAAGTGGGGGCTCACCTTCTTCTGTAAAGCATGCTTAGTCCTAGTGTTGGACTAGGACCTGGGAGACCAGGTTTCAAAACCCCGATAGACCATGAAGCTCACTGTGTGATCTGAGCCAAACACCAACACTCAGCCTAACTAACCTCACAGGATTGTTGTGAGAATAATATGGGGGAGGGGGGAGCCATGAACACCACTTTGTGCACCTAAGTGGAAAGACAGGATACAAATGCAATAATAAATAATATAAGAGGAGGCTCAAATCTGACTCCCACTTTTGAAAACTGCTAAAATAATTTACTTTCACACACACACAAAAGAATATGAAAGCCCTTTCAGAGCTTTGGTATACTTTTTTCAATAAAAAGTAGATGACAGTTCACCGTTTGCTTTTTATGAAAACGCCCAAGTCTCTAATTATACATCAGTGCAAGTGTGTAATAAAAAACGCTATTTTTGTAGCAAACTTTTGTAATGCAAACAACAAGATTTGTGTTTTCGGTAGATACAGGTTTAAGAGGATGGTAGTGAAGAGGAAGAGGAAGAGGAAGAGGAAGAGGTCCTGGGGGCAGGGAATCAAAATGCAGGATTCTAAATGTACACAAAGCAGGATGAAGTAACATTTCATCTAGAATAGAATATTCCACCAAAACGTTAGCTGCCACACTCCTAAAGAAACAGCACCCTGTCATGTTGCTACCAAGGAATGTAGAGAATATTCGTAACATAAATAAAACAAGGCCATCAATTCTGCAACCTTATGGTCACTCTAAAACAGGCTTCCTCAAACTCGGCCCTCCAGATGTTTTGAGACTACAGTTCCCATCATCCCTGACCACTGGTCCTGCTAACTAGGGATCATGGGAGTTGCAGGCCAAAGACATCTGGAGGGCCGAGTTTGAGGAAGCCTGCTCTAAAAGGACAAAACCGAGGCTAAAAATCAGTTTGGGAATTTCCCACAGGAGCATTTTGAAGGAAAAACAACACAAGCAGTCCAACAAGAATTGCTCTTCAAAAATCTCTCACGCCAAATTCTCAAAATGATTTCTGGAGCCAGCAGAGTTTGGTGAACACTGCAGAGAACACCTGAGAAGTCAATGCTGAGACATTTGCAGGTGTCCGCTACATCTTGTGTGGATGTTACAGAAGGACATCTCTGAACTGTGGACTCTAACAATGACCAGCCAGCCAGCACTGAGAAATTTCAAAACAGCAGACTAGAACATAGGGAAGATGTAAACTCTAGTAATAATAAGACATGCAAACAGAACTAAACAATCAACACTATACATTGGAACCTCGGGTTACGTACCGTCCTCCTTATGAATGCTTCGGGTAACGAACTCCGCTAACCCAGAAGTAGATGCCCCTAGTTGCAAACTTTGCCCCGGGATGTGAGCGGAAGTTGCGCACCGGCAGTGCAGCAGCAGAAGGCCCCATTAGCGAAAACGCATCTCATGTTGAGAATGTTTTTGGCTTAAGAACGGACCTCCGGAACGAGTTAAACTTGTAACTGGAGGTACCACTGTATTCCAGGATATTCCATTATATGTCTCTACTCCATCCCGTTTTCTAGTTTTTCCTCTCATGAAGCAGTCAGCATTCTGTGACCACTAACCCAGTTC
This sequence comes from Lacerta agilis, assembly GCF_009819535.1. Classification (NCBI taxonomy): domain Eukaryota; kingdom Metazoa; phylum Chordata; class Lepidosauria; order Squamata; family Lacertidae; genus Lacerta; species Lacerta agilis. The sequence continues at coordinate 30,266,202 of NC_046317.1, read as the reverse complement.
TGTTCTTATTGAAAGATATGTGTGTGAATGGGTGTACAGTGGTACCTCTGGATACGAACGCTTCTGGTTGCGCACGCGTCGAGTTACGAGCTGCGCTAACCTGGAAGTAGTTGCTCCTGGATGCGAACTAAGCCCTGGGATGCTAGTGGAATTTGCGCACCAGAGGCGCGCACGCAGCAAGAGGCACGTTTTCACTAATGGCGCCTCATGTTAAGAACAGTTTCAGGATAAGAATGTACCTCCGAAACGAATTAAGTTTGTAACCAAAGGTATCACTGTACCAAAAAAACACAAACAAAGGTGGAATTTAAAACACATAAAAACCGTTCTGGAAATGCTTTTTTTAACTCTTTTAAAAAATACATTGAATTTTCCATAAGGCTCACCATCGCCATCTAGTGTCACATTGGATATTGCACTTGAAAAGTTTTATTTGCAGCCGGAAAGCTGAGTCCAAATTCATAGCTATTATGAGGTCTGAATTGGGATCCAAGCGCCTAATGCAAATCCTTATCCACAAGACTACACTTGTCCTTCTAAACAACACAGAAAGGCATTTTCACATTGCGTATGTTAGTGACTGGCAGGCTGACATGTCACAATGAAACCACCTGCAAATTGCATTGATGGTTGTCATGGTCCTTTGTTTATTTTTTTGGCTGAAGAGATGTACTAGCAGAATCAGCACAAAGGGAACATAATGCATCTGAAAGGAAATACACATGAAGCAAAGAACTGACAAATAATCTGCTAAAATTGGGAAAGCAGAGAATCAGATGGCAGCAGAATCACCCAAAAGGTGAGAGTTGGGTTCAAAAAAAAAATCCCTTCTTAGGGGGGAAAAAATGTTATCTGGAATTTTCAAGTGATCACACTTTTTCACACAGTACCTTTGAAAATCCTTTGAACCTTCAAAGATCTCAGTAGGAATGCCTCAGAAATTCAGCTGTAGCAAGTAACACAATGAAACCACCTGCAAATTGCATTGATGGTTGTCATGGTCCTATTTGGTCCCCTTTGAACATGCAAACACGTCTTTGTTAAAAAGCAAGCATTCCATTTAGTTTAAGACCTTGCCATTTAATCATTTTGATGTGTTAATTAAGATAAAATCTTCTTTAATCAAGGCAAACTAAAAAGGCAATGTGTTTTCTGGAAAACTTAAACTCAAGTATAGTCACATATATTTATCCAAGAGTCACAATTTCAAGCGCAGCAACTTCAGACTTGATCTATGGCCTATTCCTACGTATTTATTGTAATTCTATGCCAGAAATGTAAGGTGGAAGTGACTGAAAATCAGCCTACTCAATACAAAATGAGAGATAAACCATACACTTGGCTTGCACTGCCTTTCCTTTAATCCAGAGGTGGTCTTCCAGTTGCTGCTGGCTCCAACATATTCAGTCATAGCCACCTCGGCTGATGATCAGCTGGAATTTAACAACTGGAGGCCCATATTCTGAGCATCCGGAAGGTCACTAAGGGTCAGTACAAACATAATGCAGAAGATCTTTCAATCATTATGAAGAAATTATAAGCAGGGTATCAGCATCTCCGCTTTCTCCTCCTTCCTGGACCTCCAGCCTTAACATCTCAGTCTTACAACTGCAACTTGCTTATCTTAACCATCCTCAAAACCTAGCTACAGTATAATAAAAAACCTGGTTAGAATGTACCATAATTAACACCAGTGGACATATAGCTAGCAGCAAGCAAGGTGGGCACAGACAACATCAGAGCCTAATAATAATAATAATATTTATATTGTTTAAATCCCACCTATTTGGCTGGGTTTCCCCAGCCGCTCTGGGCTTCCAGCAAAATATAAAAATAATAAAATGTTATCTGGAATTTTCAGAGATATTTTCTAAAAGTGGTGCAATTCTTTATCTCCCTGACATTTGATGGGAGGGCATTCCACAGGGTGGGCATCACTGCTGAGAAGGCAGACTTCCCCCCTTCTCTCCCCTCACCCCCCAATTTTACATTTGTCTTAGTACTTTAAAGCTGTAAACAACCTCCATATTTTCTTACCTATCAGGAATGCCTAGTCTCTTGACACTTCTGTAAACTGAAAGGGTATTGGCCACATGGCGGTAGTTAAACCAGAATCGAGATGTGCACACCTAAAAGGGTTAGGAAAAAGTAAGCATGCATGGATATATTTATGGTTAGCAAACAGCAGAATTAATTCTACAGCCATAGCCCCACAAAACTATACGAGTGCAGAAGGAAGAACTGTGCAGACAGCCAAATGTTTCTTTGAAGCTTCCACCAGATGCTTCTTATGATTCAGCAGCAAGCTTCATTTTGAACTGAGAAACAAATTCTGTTTTCAGTAGCAAGAGGCTGTAATAAGAACTCTATTTTTTTTATTTAAAAAAACATCTCTGCTCTGTGTGCAATTCTCCCATGTGCACATACAGACTGAATACATTATTCTCCCATGCCTCTCTGGGTACTGTGGTTTAGGCTAATATGAGGGGCATTTTTTCTCATTATGTTTTATTTTTAAACAAATGGTGACTGATACTAGTTAAAATATTTTCATTAGAATTATTTATGCCCTTCAGAAGCTTAGTGGATGTAACATTATGGGATTGGATCCAATCTAGTCTATCCCACCCTCCACCCCCATGTGCAAGAAGAAAGCATTTCCATACACCATCAAAATGGCAATATTTTGGAATATTTGTGCACATTGATCATGGGGAAGTGGACAAAAAATGTAGAAACTTACCAAAACTGCCCAGTTGTTTGTATGTCCACTTCTAAAAAACTGTTCTGCTTGATCCTGAAGGGAAAATAAACAAAATAAATGCAAGAAAACAAACACCCAAGAACACTGATAGTTGCCGATTGTGCCACTGCAGTTTGCCATGAGAATTAACTCTGTTAGCTCCAAATTTCCAATGTAGCCATTTTTACAAACAGGACTATAGGAAGTCCCAGGGTTCAAAATAAAATACCTGAGCAGAACCAGAGTAGAAAGCCAGTTTGATTCACAGGCCAATTTACCTATTTTAACTGGGCCAGACCTGAAGATCCTCACTGCCAGACTACAAATTATATTCACTGTGGCAATTAGGTTGTTTTATGCTTGGAGGAGAAAACTGGGCAATAAGCAGAAAAATAAGCTATTGCTCCTGCCTCGGTGTGCCTATGGTTGCCTCCAGCTTTTTCAGCCTGTCTCCACAGGTGCCTTCAATAGGCATTGCTCAATTACACATGACTATGTTTCACACAGCAAGTGTTAAGATGAGGAGGACTCTCACATAGGTGGCTGCTATTATTACTCCTACTTCATATATGAATCACTTCCTAAGAAGCATCTTGAAGCAATTTCACCACACAATAAAAACATATATAAAACAATTTCATATATAAAATCAATTACAGACCATTACATCCATAAAAAAACTATTTCAAATCAAATACAGACACCAACTGGGGCATCTCCACACAGAAGGGCTGTTGCAAGTCTTCAACAGACCCCCAAAAAGCCTGTCTGACATGTAACTTGGGGCAATTCCAAGCTACTAACGACACTAAAGGCCCAATTCCAACACTGTGTGGAACAGACCTCCTTATAAGCTAGTATCTGCAGGATGCCCTCTCCTGTAAAGCAGTGTTTGATAGGATATGTAGGAAATGAGGCAATATTTTAGGTATCCTGGCCTTTGTGGCATACCCCCAAGCATGTGCAAACATTCTCTTATCTTACCATTTCAAAAAGCATTATCAGCGCCTTATGGAATCTCTACACTCACAGGTAGCACATCTTCAAAAGCCAGGTGCTAAGACATACGCATATGTTTTTCATTGCCAGCTGAATGAAGTGGCCGAGTTCTGGATTGGCCAATATGTTTTGGTCAGCTGTAACTGAGGAACATGTCTGTCTGTTCTGGTTTGATTTTAATAGGCTTTTAATTTGCTTTGTCATACATTTATAGTTTTAACGTGCAAGTGCCAGTGCTTGTAAACCACCAGGGCATAACAAGTGATAAAGGGCTGTATAGGAATTAAATTATTATTAGTAGTAGTAAACAAATGTGGGTGAGATATTCTCCCATCATGCCCTCCTTGCGTGCTCTCTGGAAGTAACAGGATGCTTGATTTTATTGACTCCCAAGTTTGATCTGGCAAGGCTACTTTTACCTTGTTATGCATATCCACAAAAGAAGATTGAACAACTTCCATAGGAGAAAAGGCTACGTTTGCTTGTTTAGGCACAGTATGAAATATTCAGAGTTGCACAGGTGAGCATGAGTAACTAGGTGGCTGACCCTTGCCTCGGCCCACCTGAATGCCTGCCCTGTCCCTCTGGCAACAGCAGCAGCGAGGATGAGGTCCAACAGGCCTCATCCTTCCTGCAGCGCCTCCTGAGGGAGAGGGCGAGCAAACAAGCTGAAGCGGCCAGGTGAGGCGATCAGTCCCACCTGTTTGCTCATAAAATGCAACCCACTACCTCGCTGGGAAGACCAGGCTGGGCTGGCTGGAGGACGTCTCCAAAGCCTTGATCCACAACCTGGAACCGACCCTGCTGCAACTGGCTCTGGTGCGTGCGTACGAACTATTTCGCAAAGGTGCATTTCCACAACTAGACGTTTCTACTGTACAGTACTTCTAGAGTTGTGCTTGGTTTTATTTCGCTTTTAACGTCTTCTTCTCAAAGGTTTTAATCCCTGGCAAAAGGCTCCTGGGTCACACAAAGTCACTCACTCGCAGCAGCAAAGAGGGGACACTGGGAACGGAAAGCTCAAGTGCTAGTTTTAAACGAAACAGCAGGGTCAGGGAGGAGAAAGAACCAGGGGCAAATAAATCCCTTGCACAGCCGTGCAACTCAACTCAGCTAGCTCAAGCCAGCCGGCCCCCCTCGCCCCCGTCGCGTACCTGGATTCCGTCTGCGATCGCTAAACTACAGCAACCCAGTAAAAGAGCTATTACTATTGTTGCAGGAAGACTACACGGAGGAACGATGGAGGCAGCCATATTAAGCAGCTCTGACGACCAGGAAGAAGGAGGAGCTTTGGAGGCAGCCGGCTTTGCAGCGCCTCCTCTTCTTAAAGGTGGCGACGGGCTCTTGCCGGTAGCAAATCGGTCCGTGCGAGAAATGACCGATTCATAAACCAAGAACTCATACACTGTGGTGACCACTACTAATGAAACTTATGTTGTAGATATTTTTCCACATTTATTGTGCTATTTTTGTGATATATACAAATGACATGAGAAAACTTAGTACTGTATACTTATTTGTGTAACATTATTCTTGTTTATAAAACCTAATAATAATAATAATGAGAAATGATTCAGCTTTCGCCTCAGGGCTCGGATAAGAGTCGCTTCTTTCCAGTGACTCTCGGTCATTGCGATTTCCGAATAGGATGGGGGCGGGGTTATGGCTCAGTTGGCTGTAGCTGAATAGTCTGGATAGCCACATGTCTACAGTATAGGGTTAAAGCCCTGTAAACGCAAAGTCACTCTGTAGGCTTAGGACAAGGATTTCTCTCTCTCTCTCTCTCTCTCTCTCTCTCTCTCTCTCTCTCACACACACACACACACACACACAGAGACGGGGTTTAAGCAAACTAATTTCCTGCTCACTGGTGCAGATGCAAAGCATTCCACAACGAAACTATGACGGTACTACACAGCCCGATCCAATGTAGGCTTAGCAAAGAGCTCACAACAGAAGGCAACAGTGGTGCAGTTAGCTAATGAAAGGCAGAAATTACCAAAGTTCTTTCCCACGCACGGGTCATTGGAAAATCGCTGAGGGTTTGGTCAGCTTCCCCCCCCCCCGCCCCCAGAAAAAGAATTCTGGGAAATGTAGTTCACCCTTCATGGAGCTACAGTTCCCTGCACCCTGCTGTCAGGAATCTAGTGACTGGGTAACATCCTTCACCAGGCTTGAAGCATCAAAGCCAGATTATGGGGGCCAGGGAGTAGATAAAAAGGTGGCCCTTTCACATCGGTCTCCAAAGGTCTGTTTTGTATGAGGAATACTGATGACAACCAAGAACAACACAACCTCTGATTGGAGTTTCAAATCTCAGAAGCATTACAGGAGACAAAGTTGAGCTGACTACAGCTTTACCAAGTCTGCTAGCTAGCTAACTAGCTAGCTATTTACTTTATTTATTTACAGGTAACTCTCCATTTGCATGTGTCCCAAGTGACACACACACACCATTTTCCGCACCGGAAGGGGGCAGGGGCTGGTTTATGCACATCCCACCAATGCACACAGTAATTCAGAATGCAACCCCCTCGTAAATGGGGAGTTGCCTGTATTTATTGAATTCCTATACAACCCTTCATCCGACAATCACAGGGTGGCTTACAATATAAAAACACAAAAATACAAAGCATGGTAGCAAACAACACCCCCCCCCGACAGACAGACAGACAGACACACACACACACACACACAGAGAGAGAGATTAAAAGGCCATAGTTTAATTAGTCAAAGGACTGGGAGAAGAGGAATGCTTTTGCCTGGTGTCTAAATATATGCAATGAAGGTGCCAGGTGAGCTTCCCTGGGGAAAGCATTTCACAAATGGGGAGCCACTGCAAAAAAGGCCTGTTCTTATGTTGCCGCCTTCAGGACCTCTTGAGGAGGCACACAAAGGAGGACTACAGGTGGTGATTGTAGGGTCTGGGTTGGTTCAAAATGGGAAGAGGATTTCTAATGGGCCAGTGAAACAATTAGCTAAAAGACTTTTAATTAAATTGATTGTGGAGGCAGAAAATACCTACAAAGGCCCTGTATCAAAAGAATGATCTGCACAGTATAGTGTATAACTTATAGCCTGCTCTGTTCACCTGAAATAATGCATTCTTCATTTGCTGTGTCTTAAAGGCCTTTGATCTGATCCAGCAAAGCTTCTCTTGCATTTAAATAAATGAGCACCAAATTTGGTAAGATTTCTATACGTCCCTCAGCAAAACACTGAAGGACAGATCTATGCAATCTAAACCTGATTTAGAAATGAAAGAAATAGAATCCTGTCAGCTCTATGCACAGGGCCGGATTTAGGTTTGATGAGGCCCTAAACTACTGAAGGTAATGGGACCCTTTATATGTCCAGCTGTCGTTTGTCAACAACAAATTGTCGCTTTTTTGTGTTGAATATATGCTATATGGTAATTTATGGACCTAATAGGTATCTAAGGCCATTTTATGTGTTTTTTATCTTATATTTTGGAAATGTACATCCAGGGTTTTTTTCCTTTAATTTTTTTGGGGGGCCCCAAGAGAGTGGGGCCCTAAGCTATAGCTTGTTTAGCTTATACATAAATCCGGCACTGTCTATGCATCTGAATCACCTATTATATAAGTTGTTTTGTTAATTTGTCTATTAAATACAAAGGCAATATTAGTCTATACCACTGTCCTATGGTAAGGAAATTTTGATTCTTCCACCAGTGTCCTATTTTTAGTCCTATTGTTGCTAGCAAGAAAGAAGACAATAAGTGCTGCTACTAGTCTTGAGCACAACTGTTAAAATTTGTAGGTGTCAGCTTCAAACCCTCAGGTACCTAGCTTTTTCCTAGCTCTGGAACATGATTGATTCTTTTATTAAATCAGAGCCGAGTCATTAGTGCCCATTTCTGGCCCAAACAAAAATGACTACACAGCAAGATGCCAGCAAAAGATTGTATGCTGGAATAAGAGGGGCATTTAACCCAATTGTTCAAAACTAAACACCTGGACTGAGACTAAATGTACTATTATTAGAACAGTGAGAAGCTTCTGGGACAACATGGCTGTTCTTTGTTTCCTTTGAATGTGAGAGCAATGAAAGCTGAAGATGTGTTCATAGTATCTTCTTTATTTACATGTACCCAAGCAGAGCCTCTTGGAAGCAAGCAGACTCTTAACCGATTTCCCCAAAGAGCAATTTGGACAGACCTTCAGCCCCAAGACTGCACGCCCAGCTGAATCCAGCAAGCAGCTCTCCAATCTCTGTCATATTTCAAAATGAAAAGGGCTACTTCTCTTGCACACCTGCAAAGCACGGTTCTCAAAGCCCACCTCCGCCATTGAATTATCCATTCAGGAAATCCTCCACAATCATTAATCAACATTATGAGTCTTTTGTGAGGTTTCTAACCACTCATTCACTATGAACAAGCCAGCCAAAGCAACTTCTTAAACGATAATGGAAGAGAAAACATATTTGGCGAGAGCTTTTCTTAACCACAGTGCGTAACACATTCCCATGCTGTCTGCTCTTGGGAATTTTTTTAAGACTGAGGGATGCAATGGAGCAAAAAATGCTAATTTGGCATTTTCAACTCAGTGAATTCAAGTGGGCACTTTCCCAAACGTATTAAATGAAGGATTCTTTTTAGGAAAGGCATTTTTACATATTTACCAAGCACTTCGGAAATAATTTTTTTCAACTTGTATTCTTGCATTTACATGAACTGACATTTCAAGTTGCCATCTCAGGATCCTCAAAGGGTTCCCATACCTTTACGAGTTATGCAGGAGGAAAATTAAAAGCCCCAATGTACAGTTTCTCTTGACACTGGAACTTTGTGCTGGGAAAACCAAACCTGGAGAAATTCTTACACATTCAGAAGCATAGCTGTCCTTGCCATTTTCTTTGAAAACATACCAAAAAACCCCCCACCAAAATCATTGTACATTTAAAACTCATGTAAATCTAAGACAACTGCCTGCCAATATTTACTAGAATTCTGCAATTTACTGATCCCTGTGATCCCATATGCTATAGCAGTGCTTAGAGGACTGGATTAGGAGACCAGATTTTAATCCCTGCTCAACCATGAAGTTCACTGAGTGACCTTGGGCCAGTTGCTGTCTCACAATCTGTCCTATTTCAGAGTTAGATAGAAGAAAATTGGGATGAGGACAACCAAGTACACTGCCCTGTTCTCATTGGAGGAAAGACTGGCTAAAAATGTATCTTCTGTAAACATTTTAAATAACTAAATTATGACACTGCACGGGACTACAAATCCTGCTCACCTCACATATTCAGGGTCCAGTTAATGTGGCCCTAGCCTCTTCAAAAGCTGCAGAAGTACATTTGCTGGGATGTTCTGCTGTGGCGACTTACTGTATCACTGTCTAATTTAATTGTTATTTGTATACATAATGTAAGCCACCTCAAGAACTTTGATTAGCAGGCAGGATATAAATATTCCTAAATATGAATAATAATACATAATGAGTATAATGGTGGTGCTCAATGCTATATATGTTTTTCTTTTTACTTATGGGATAACTAAAAGCCAAGACCAAGCTTTGGGGTATATGAATGAAATGCAACATTACAAGAGCCAGTGTCTACTTCCATGGTGAAGCTATTCTTTCCTCTCCTCTCCCCTTCAGCCCCCTGTATATCTCCAAAATCTGGTCCAGAGAGTTGGGGGTCCTCTGGAATAAATGGGGGGAGGGGTGCACAGGGGTTGTAGAAGAGAAGCCAGGACATTTGCTAGATGTTAAATGGGTTGTATGGTTATGTACACTGTAAAGTGTGATCATTATAGGGTCAGCCACCCACAGAGGCAGGACGCTCCGCGGGGCCTCTGAGGAATCTGCTGCCTCCTCCCACTCAGCCACCCTACAGCTGAGGGAGAGGCGGCAGATGGACCATTTGGGGCAGCGCAGAGCCTGCGGGTGCTCAAGCCACCGTGTCACGCCCAGGAGAGATGTGTGGCTCAGGCGTGCTTCAGGCCCCACGGTGAGTGCCGCCCGCCATTTTGTCACCCCCCTAAGTGGTGACACTCAGGGTGGTTGGCCCCACCGCACCCCCCCCCTTCCGTCGCCCCTGCGCAGGGGGACGCATACCCCTAAACATTTTGTGAATCTTTGTACTTTTGTCCATTTACTGTATTTATTTTTCCCGATTTGAACTATAAAATGGTGATTTTCATGAGTTAAAATGAGAGTACCCCTAAACATTTTTAGAAGAAAAAAAGCATTGGTTCTCTCTATTAGTTTGTCCTGCATTTATCCTGGTTCCCTTTAATCTTCCCTTATGTTTTCTAATGCTTGCTTTCAAGCTTACAACTGCAGCCTGTTCCTTCTCATCTTCCACTGAATTAATAAAGAAAAATATATATTATAATGCTCCTCACTATCTTTTGAAATTTAAGAGGAAGGAAAGCAAATAATGACAATAAAAGCTTTCAGTAGTATCGCTCCAGTTTACCTGGCATCTACTGCTATAGCATAAACAGAAAGTAGAATTTCATGACCCATGTATAAGGGGAAAGCACATCACAAACAAATTTGCTTTGAATGATAGCAGGTAACCAGTTGCATTTGCTCCAAATTCCCCAGTGAAAAACTGAATTATCCATTTCTTTAGTGGATTTCAAATTTATAAAGGCAATCCTAGAAAATGGCCTTTATCCGTTTAAAAGATTATAGGGGGTTGTGGCTTTAAAAAGCATCTCTGCCTGTCTTGTACAGGAGCAAGCAGATCAAATGAAAACTATGCCTTTGAGCATTCTGGCTTAAGAAAATCAGTGGCTAGAATTTTCTGTACCTTGAGCATCCCAAATGACACAATTGGGACCATGAGGGAGATCAAAGGTTGCTTTCTGTAGCACTACCCTTTGCTCAAAAAGCATTTGTTGCTTTTTCTCCTTTCTGTAGAATCAATGCTGCCTGACATCTCATGTATCTAGATTCACAAATACACATTTTGATTTACTTATAAGAAGATTCACAACTTGTTCCTTCCACCCTCGGACTGCCAACAGAAATAGCAGCATAATAGACCCATACGGCTCTGGGGGCATGAGTCCCAAAACCAAGCCTCTAACAGCTGGTCTCTGCAACTCCAGGATCCCAAACATAATGTACTGTACTGTGTTCTACTGAGAGCCAAAGGTGTCTGGTAGCCTCTGTGATCTGGTAGCCTCTGAGACCCCTAGAAAAGTAGCCTATGAAACATGAGAATATGGTGCAAGAAGAAAGCATCCTTCACCCTCCCCTCCACCATACATGCAGAAATGGGAAATGAGGCCCACATAGCTTCATAAAAGCAGGGTTTATAGTTGGTGGCTCACACAGTTCATACAGCAGCCCAACGGCTTACAAGGACTTAAATTACGTTTAAAATAAAAAGCTGAAGATTTCTTTTGAGCTTTACATAAATTAATCCTCCTTTAGAAAAAACATGCATTATTTAAAACAAAACTTCTAAAGCATAACAGGAGTTTAAATATAGTAGCTACATCTGCACCCACATATAGTCAGCAAACGATGTCTGTATCTCCTGGAGCAGCTTTCCTGCCATAATTACTTCTGCATTTTATTAATATTATTTTAATTGGAGTCTCTGATCACTTCAGGTTTGCAAATATCTTTGGAAGAGGGTACACAGCTTTGTAAGGGCATGAACTTGTTCTTGTGAGACTAATTTTAGGTTTTAATAAAGAGGAATAGAACAGTCGGGAAATGAATGGGACAGCTAAGATGTCTAGTAATGGGATTTAAGTAATCTCGTGTGTTTCTGTTTCCACAGCAAAGGAGCAGCTGCAGGGACAGCATGCCCTGATGAACTTTTGCTAACCTGTACAGAACAATCCTATACATGCCTACTCAGAAGAAAGCCTGAATTACATAATTGTGAAGTTCACGCAAGCTATGTACCCACTCCTTCAGAGGGAGTGTAACCCCATCAAGAACAAGCAACCTCCCCTCTGGTCTAGAGAATCTGGTCTAGAGAACCACCCACTAACCATGACTCAGCCTTATCTGGATTGAGTTTCAGTTTGTTGGCTCTCACCCAGTCCATTACCGAGGCGGAACAAGGGTTCAGCACATCCACTGCCTCACCTGTAGATGTAATGGAGAAGTAGAGCTGTGTGTCATCAGCATATTGCTGACAACGTACTCCAAATTCTGGATGACCCCACTCAGAGGTTTCATGTAGATATTACAAACAAGGAAAGAAGAACATATACATCCAAGAACATATACATCCAAGACAGATGGCCATCTAACCTGTTTAGAAACCTCCAAGGAAGGAGAGTCCACCACCTCTTGTGGGTGTCTGTTCCAGTGCTGAGTAGCTCTTACTGTCAGAAAGTTTTTCCAAAGGTTTAGTTGGAATCTCCTTTCTTGCAACTTGAAGCCATTGGTTTGAGTCCTACCCTCCTCTGCACACGTTCCAGCTTGTCAACATCCTTCTTAAATTGTGGTGTCCAGAATTGGACACGGTATTCCAAGTGTGGTCTGACTAAGTCAGAATAGAGTGGTACTATTTCTTCCCTTGATCTGGACACAATACTTCTGTTGATGTGAATAGCAAGGGGGGAGGGAATTATTTAACTTGAAAAAAATAAAGAGAATGTGATTCCATGGTAGGCTTTATATGCAATCCACATTTATTTGTAATAAAATGTTCTTCTTCAAGGCCATTAACTCCGTTATTCACAGAGTGCTTCAAAAATGCTTAACGCTAGTAATTAAGAGTGAAATAGCACCTAACGATAGAGAAAAAATGAAAGATAAATAGAAAACTGTCAAAAATTTTATAAATCACTATTCTATAGCTGTGATTTTCCTTCCCAGGGACTGTCAATGAGTACCTTTCAAAAAATAAAAGAAAAAGCAGCTCAGATATCTGATAAAAAGAAAGGAATAGCCTTTTAAAGAGATCTACTGACCAGAAGAAATCTATGATTTCAGAAAAGCATTCAGAAAACCACTCCAAGGATATTTCATTGCCTCTTAAACCTAGGTATTTTCTGGGAAGGCACTGCCACTAATAGGTTTTGGTGTCTGGGGGTATTCATTATGTCCTACAGCACACAAACACAACAGATCTCATGACGCAGAGCCATTTAAAGGGGACAGGAGATCTGCACAGGGCTTCTGCATCTTTAACAGCTGTGGAGAAGATGACATTTCATACCAGCTGCAGCTTGCAGGGCAAGCTAGCCATTTTCACACCTGAGCACCCTAATATAGGGGGCCCCAGGGCAGCAGTAATGTTAAATGAGGGCAGGAATGTTGTCTGAATGGGACAGCAACACTTTTTAAAGTGTTGGCACTAGGAGAGGTGGGTCATCACTTCAGGCAGGAAAACATCTTGGGTGACATTGTTCAAGAGCATCTATTGTTCAGATTATTATATTCAAAAAGCAAACCAATGCTCTAAAGATAGACTTCTCTTCTGTAAGTTGAAAAAGAATATGGGGTATTGGCAAACAATTCTAGATAGTGATTAAAAACAAGGGTTATCAGCAAGAGGGTTAAGAGTAGGCTTGCTAGAATCTTACATGTGTTTATTTACTTTAATATACATAGAAACACACATGTCCAACTAGTCAACAAGAGGTTTCAAGTGATCTCTGAGACCGCTCTGATTAATACTGTAATACTTGTCCTCTCTGCATTTTTCTGGAGGAGAACCCTCCTGGGCAGGCAAGATGAAAACTGCTTGTTCTGATGTCATGATGTTGCTCTGAAACAGCACATATACAAGAGTTGCTAGGAATGATGGAACAACACTGGGAAGCTAGTGAGCACATATTTAGGACAATAATAGAGAAGTGCAAGAAACTGATAGATGAAGTTGATGCAGAAAATAAATACCATGCCAATCATAGAGTTGGAAACTGATCCACTGAAGAGCTCTACCAATGGTATAGCTACATTCCCTACCTCAATTCACATATTTCCTCACGGAGGTTGTAATTGATGAAAACCCAGTTTGCTGAAACTACGGTACATCCATCTCAGATGTTGTTTCTCGTTGCTTCTCTTCAACAACATGTAATATTGCATAGGGTTCAATTGCCATAAAGACTGCAAATAGTCAACAACTTGTAGCTACAAGTCACAGATCTGGCTCCCTCTGGAATTATTTCTGTGGACACCATACACACACCCAAATAGACTGATGATTAACAAGAGGAATCCTAATCATAGCAAGGGTACAGTGAGGTGGAGCAGAACAGTCTTTGACCATGGCATCCCAAGCCCTGTTGATCATACTGGACCGGATGGAAGGTGTGGAGTGGGAACAGGTTTGTAATTTTTCTTTTGCATGAGCAACAGATTGTTGCAGCAGCATAGGAGACCAGTACATCTCTACCTCGTCCTAACTTTTTCCAACAGGAGGATAATATTGCTTGGTAACTGATCTCAACAAACACCTATTTTTGTTGCAACCAAACAAGATATCCCAAAATATTTCCTTTTTTCTCCCCCCCTTTCTTTATGGCCAAATCACACATTTCTTTAAAAGTATGATAGGCAAATTCCAACTTTTAAGCATTTTCCGGTTTAATTCAAATAGCAGCACAATCCTCCATACCATCTTCTTAATACAACAAAACATTCCATTGAGCTACATTGGGCTTGTTTCTGTGCAAACATGCATAGGATTGCACTGTAAGCCTTAACACTTTACTGAAAGTGGGCCTTCACAGTTTGATGCACTATGCCAGTGATGGGAAACCTATGCATGCCACATAGGCAGTATGCTTTTAAAAATGGTTTAATACACATGCCATACATTAATTTATAGATAAATCAAATTAAACCCATGATTGATCACTATTTCTTTGTCAGGCAACAGTTCTATTAAAAAATCCTTCTTTTATAATGTGATGCTGGGGACACTGATCACTCATTATTTTCTTTATTGTGTGTACTGTATACTGATGTAAGATTTAAATGGTTATTGCCTGTTTTTGAAAAGACCAATAGACTATCTATTATTCATTAGAGAGTACATATTTAGGGTGTATGGGGTGTTAGGGGAAGGGTAGTACCTCTGGTGGGGGACACATTGTGCTCCTTCTGGGGTAGTTCATCTACCTTTGGTCCCTACCCTGCACTCAGCTTTCTCACCTGTGGATCCTAGAAGCTGTCAGCATATGATAGTGGCCAGCCACACCCCGAGAAATAGCTTTGACCAACTTCATGGGTCAGCAAACTTCCAGCAGGGGGCAGGGTCCACTGTCCCTCAGACCTTGTGGGGGGCTGGACTATATTTGGGGGGGAAATGAACCAATTCCTATGCCCCACAAATAACCCAGAGATGCATTTTAAATAAAAGGACACAATCTACTCATGTAAAAACACAGCTGCGGGCCGGATTTAGAAGGCAATTGGGTTGGATCCAGCCCCCGGGCCTTAGTTTTCCTACCCATGAACTAGCTAAACCAGCTAAGGGCAGCCAATGGGTCTCAAACCCTCCTTAAGTTAGGGACTGTCTTTCAAGACAGGTGGGTGCCAACTGAGTGCATCTTTGTGCAATTTAAGATCCTGCCATCACAAGGCATGTGGCATTTTTTACCTAAGTTTTGGCCAAAGTAGAGGCTAATTCGACAGAGCTGGCAGACTTTATAGCATGGCTTTCTGTTTATATAATTTGATTTGCATGATTACAGGAGTTATTCGACACCAGCTTTTGAAGTTTTTGGTGACAGATGGATAATAATTGTACATGGTGTATGTACTGTATTTTTATTTATTTCATGGCCTATTGAATAAAATTAATTTATTCAATAGGGTTAACGTTACAAAACAAATTTGTTAACTGGAGCTGTGGTTGAGATCTGGGTTAGATGTCTTAATATAGATTTCTTCATAATAAGAATACATGTTTGAAATCCTTTTGGGAAATATATTTAAAATGGAACAAAATGAACAGGAAGACTGAAATTAAGTTCTTGATTTGGTTTAATTATCAAACATTATTGTATATGCATATATCTCTTTTGTGTGAATATGGACGATCATAGCAATATACAAATGACATACTACAAGCCTACTCTTGAATCTTCACTGTCACAATCAAATCAGAGAAAGATGAAAAACATGCCCATCAAATCCTATTTTCAAAGCCCACATATTCCCTAGTGATCTGGTTTTATATTCTCAGACCATAAGAAGGCTGAATGACAGCTAAACCACTGTAACGAGTATAAATATGCTTTCCCTCACTTTATCCTTTGTGATCTCTGTTCAAACTCTAAAAGAAACAAAAACACATACTATTTGCAAAACAAAATAAAAAAATTCCTTCCAGTAGCACCTTAGAGACCAACTAAGTTTGTTCTTGGTATGAGCTTTCGTGTGCATGGACACTACACACTTTCACAGAATCAATTTTTGTTTGAATTCCATTGAATTTTAGAAGAAGAAAAATGCCCACAATGCTATTTGCAATTAATTTGGTGGGAAATTTCACAATAATTATGTAAGAATATGTACTATTTCTGTTCCAATTTCTTTATGTGTGGAGTTCGGGGACTGGGCTAGGGCAGGGACACAAAGTTGGCAGGGGGTGGTGAGATGTACAGTCCTGCTTCAAACCATGAGTGCCATAAGTGAGCATTGTGCAAATAAGGCTAGTGTCATAAGCCCTGTGGCTCCATTGGGATCAAGCATAGCTTGCGTTATGAGCTGACAGGACACCAAGGATGGGGAAGAGGATCCTGGTAAGGTATACACACTGAGACAAGCTGAAGATAGGGAGGGGCAGGTTGGGGACTTATGAGGTACTCACGGGACAGCAAAAGACACCAAGAGGGTAGCACGGACAGTTCAGGGGAGCCAGGAGGAGAAGACACATTACCAGAACCAGAAGTACCCCCATCTCCGCAGACACGGTGGGCTCTGAAGTGTCAGGAACATCAGGAAGTGCACTCCATGAGACTGAGACAAGCAAGGGAACACAGCTCAGCCACTAGTGGACCAGGTGAAGGTCATAGGACTCGTTAGGTCTGGGAGTAGATTGTGGATTAGGTTCAGAGCAGGTCTGTAAATTTATCAGGACAAGTTATTTGTTGTTTACTGTTGCAATAATTGTTTTCTTAAAATTTATCTTCTGTACTATGAAAATAAATAAAACCATTATTAATGTTTTTATATATAAAAAAAAGATTGGGTAGGATTAAAAGGAAGCAAAGCAGAAACTCTTTGTCTGCTCAACTTTCTCTGCTAATGAACCACAGCTTGGCTGCTTCAGGAACACAAGTGGACTGTGACTTCAGGACTGACCCCAGGTGTTCCAACACAGGTTCTTCTGCAGAGGCGGTAACTTGACCTTTTCAGTTGTCTTTGGACTTTGCTTGTTGCATTGGACCTGGAGTGGTACCTGACTGTTTGGACTGTCCGACTACTCTCTAGTGTTGTCTTTAGGACTGTGTGCACTATCAGGACTTACCTCTGGGGTATGCAGGGGTTCAGAACAGCTTGGCAGACTCAGGTGGTTGAAGTGATTGAAGAGGAAGCAGGAGCAGAGGTGAATTGTGGGAACTGAGGATGGCTCCCTTCTTCCCCTCCTGTGGATTAAAGAGCCTCTTTGGGGGCTGAGGAGGGCAACGACCAACCACTGGAGATGGCTTAGTGGGAGGTGGCAGAGGCTGAGCTAGAGTCAGGAAGGGAGGGTGCAGCCTAGTCACAGAGGACCGGGTGCCACCTCCAGAGATGGGAACAGACTCACCCAGATAGAGTGTGAGCATATGAACCCAACATTCCTACAAGGTAAGAGAGTATGATGAGAATCTTGTCACCTTATCTTTAAAAGCTTGGCAAGTGGGGCATGAAAACTCACTGGGGCATCTTTATTGATTCCACCCAGTTCTTAACTGCTTGCCCAGCTCCTGGGACTCCAACTACTGCTGCTAAGTTATGCTGTTCCTTGCCTGAAGAAATATCTCTGTCTACCTCATAAGTATGAGCTTCTGTCTTTGTGTTTTGGGCAGGAGTCAGGACAGCTAGACTGATACTGCAAGTAGAAAGCTAGTATCCCTTCCCTTTCCTTCCCATGCAGTGCATACTGCAACTTGTGAAGAAGGTCCTGAGTCTTCTACCCTGCTTTCACCAGTGAGTTGAGAGTAGGTTGGGCTGAGGTGTGCAAGATGACTCAGTTCTCCTCCTCCTCTTCCTCGCATTCTCAAAGTCCCTTCCCACCTGGGCTGCAGGAGTGAGGAGGAGGCTGGTGGCAGCAACTAGCACATAGTAACACCCAACAGGCAGCATTGCAGGGCTATTATGCAGCAACAACAGAGGATGTGTGAGAGGCTCTCCTGAGCACCCCCTACTTCCCCCCACAACTTCATGTTGCGGCATCATTACTTGAGTGTTTCTCTGCCGATGTATCATGTGACTGGCTGCTAGGGAAGAGAAACACATACTGTACAACGTCAAGAACACAGGGCTGGTTGCACAACACATTATGTAGGAGGAACTGGACTGGGGGCTGCCATTTGGGAATCTTCCTTATGTTCCTGTAACATAGTTCTGCTGTCAACCACAGCATCAGACTCTATTCTGCTGGAGCAAAGGAGCTTCAAATGGAGACTGCAATAAGAAATCACTGGATTTTAACACATAAAGTGTTCCTATGTCTCCACTTGTGGATTGAACTGTGACAATGGGTCATTATTTTTTAGCACATTATATGTGTTAATTGGTTTAGCAATGACAGGACAGCTGTGTCCTCAAATACTGCTTTGGGAATGACCACTGTTAAGTATGTAATTATCACTGTCTGTTCTTTCCTGCATTTTGTTTCCCTCTGGTGTCACTTTTCACAATCACCCCATCCAAGTTCATGAATCTGATGAAGTAGACTGTAAAAAACTTGTCATAATATATTCTACAATAAATTAGCTAGTCTTTAAGTTGCCTCAAGACTCTAATGTTTTTGCTCTAAAAGACTAATATGGCTACATGGCTAACATGTTGTAGTCTAAAACATCAGAGGGCAATAGCTAAGAGAGGCTGATTTAGATCCCAATGAATTTTGAATGCACGCTTCCACAGAGGCAGGTCTCTGCAAATATAAGATTTCTCAAGACAGGATCAAACTCAACAGGTTTCTGTTTTTCCAAGGTGTGACAAGCAGAATCAATTGACTCTTAAAAATATTTCAAACAAAATCAAATACACTATTTTAAAGAATAATAACAACAAAATGGAAGAAGCTTTCTATTCTACTAAAAACTTGAGGTGCATTTCCATTCTTGTGCTTTCTGCTCTTTTGACTCTCTATTTCTCAGTTTCTGGCAAATGTCTGCCCTGCTCCCATATCACAAAAGACAATAGCAGAGGCTTTGACTTGTTAAGTAATAGATCTTTATTCAGGCATGTACTAGTATGGGCTCAGCAGAAGCCACAGGGTCCAGAAGTCATCATTCCAAAGTATGCGAGTAAGAGATTCAGAGCTGAAGGAAACCAATGATGATGTCTCAACAGTTGTCACACCCTTCCCTTCCAGCTTTTAAAAGCCGATGTGTGGTGAGCTCACTTGTTAGACTTAGTGACAAGACTGTGCCCTGCCTCTCTGACTGCGGGAAGAATTCAACATAGCACTCTCATTCTGCCAGCACAAGCATTTCAGCTTGCTAGATAAATCAGTCTCCCCTCTCCTCCCTCTGCGCACCGCTTTGGGGGTTCTCTCAAGCCCCCCCCCCAGCCAATTTGTAGCGAGAGAGGGGAAGCCTAGTTGCACTAGCAGAATTCTGCTAGCAGAACCTGTTAGTTGAATCTGTAAAGCCAAACGGACCTCAGGGGCATAGGAAACCACTAGAAGTGGTCTCCCATCAAGCAGGGGCGTCGCAGGGGGGGCGGGGGGGGCGGGCAGCCCCTAGGTCAAGGGGAGGGGGGTGACACTTTGGCTGGCCCCTGCCACCCCGCCCCGCCGGGCAGACCCGAAGGGGGGGCATGTCGCCTTTTCCCCTTTCCAGCGGCTATTTTTCGTGGGGGGGGCGACCAGCGAGGGGGTGTGTCAAACTTGTCACCCCCTCCTCGCTGATCACCACCCCCCGCCCAAAAAAACCGCTGGGGGGCGGGGAAAGGAAGCAGAGCAAGCGCTTGAAGCAGAGCAAGCACTTCTTTTTGCCCTTTCCGCCGCTTTTTTCGGCGGGGGGGGGCCGACCAGCGAGGGGGTGTGTCACGCTTGTCACCCCCTCCTAGCTGGCCACCACCCCCCGCCGAAAAAAAGCCTCGGAAAGGGGGAAATTCCCCCTTTCTGCATACACGTGCATCGTGACGTCATGATGACGTCACAACGCATGCGTCGTGCCCCTCCCCCAGGGGGGTGCCTCTGCACTGCCGCCACCCCCAGCAGCGCAGAGGCTAGCTACGCCACTGCCATCAAGCAATCTCAGCGATCAAGGTGGCGCATAAGGAATCAGATGATCTTTGTGGTACCATCTGGATGGGCTTGCCAAGAAAAGCAGCTTTGAAAACTTACTGTTAAATAAATATCCAACCACCAGTTCAGCCATCTTTTGTACATGCAGTGGTGGCCAGTCCCCATTGGGACTGGCAGGGCATAAGGCAAGAAGGCAACAGTAAGTGGCACCAGAGCCAATGATTGGCAGAGTCAAGCAAATTTAGTTTTGCCCCCCTTCCCACCTGCTCCCTGCTGAGTTCTACAAATGTAACTCAGCCTAAGGAGGAGGAAGCTGACAGCCACCTTAGGTTGGTGGATCAGTGCCCCATTGATCCTAATGGGGACACCACCAGTGATCTGTCCAGCAGTCAACGGTGCTCGTCATAGCTCTGGTAAGGAGCACATCACGGCCATCTTTAGCACGGACAATAATATAGTCTAAGAGGTGCCAGTGGTTTGACTGAGGATGCCATGATCTTACACTTTGTCAAAGGGAAACTCCCCACCGGAGTAGAAATCATATATCAAACAGATGGAAAGCTCTTCAATCTAAGCAGGCTGAAAGTAAAGAGTAAGGTTACCGTAACTTCCATCATAGAGCTTCAGTATGCTGGTGACAACGTAGTGTGCGCACGCTCAGAGGATGACCACCAAATCACCCTAAATATCTTTGCAGAAGCTTACAAAAAGCTTGGCCTATCACTCAACATCCAAAAAACCAAAGTGCTACACCAACAAATACAAAATAACCCCTTTGCAGCACCACAAATCCAACTCACTGGTGTAACGTTGGAAAATGTTGATCACTTCTCCTACCTAGACAGTTATCTTTCCACAAGGGCCAACAACGATGCCGAAATCCAGCATCACCTGAGCTCTGAGTGCAGCTTTCTCCCGATTAAAGTGCAGAGTGTTTGAGGACCGGGACATTCGCAGGGAAACCAAAATGCTTGTTTACAAAGCTATTGTACTACCAACCTTACTACAGTGGTGCCCCGCTAGACGAATGCCTCGCTAGAAGAAAAACTCGCTAGACGAATGGCATTCGTCTAGCGGAAGCTGCCGCGCAAGACGAAAAAGTCAATGGGGCTGCTTCGCAAGACGGGAAAAAAAAATTAGCGCGAAAACCTCCGCGCTCCATTGCCGCTTCGCTAGACGGAAAATTTGCTCTACGAAAAAACTTGTAGAACGAATTATTTTCGTCTTGCGGGGCACCACTGTATATGCTTGTGAAACATGGACCACTTATAAATGCCATCTCCAACTCCTCAAAAGATTCCATCAGTGGTGTCTCCGAAAAATTTTACACATCACTTGGGAAGACAGGCAAACTAATATCAGTGTACTGGAAGTAGCAAAGATCACCAGTGTTGAAGCAATGATTCTTCAACATCAACTTCATTGGACTGGTCATGTTGTGTGGATGCCTGATTGTCTTCCAAAGCAACTACTCTATTCCGAACTTAAAAATGGAAAGCGTAATGCTTGTGGTCAACAAAAGAGGTTTAAAGACTGTGGCAAGGCAAATCTAAAAAAATAATAATGGAGAACAGCCTTTACCAAAGGTGTCATGGGCTTTGAAGACACTCGAACTCAGGACACAAGGGAGAAACGTGCTAAGAGGAAGGCACGCTTGGCAAACCCTCACCATGATCAACTCCTGCCCAGAAACCAATGTCCCCACTGTGGAAGGATGTGTGGATCCAGAATTGGCCTCCACAGTCACTTATGGACTCATTGTTAAAATTGTGTTTATGGAAGACAATCTTACTCGGCTACAAGTCATCGCCAAAGAATAAGAATGGGGACACCAGATTGTCGTGCAGAGCAGGCACCACATTGTCTCAGGCAGCCTGCTGGAGAAGAGAGTGCCCTGCCTACTTTTATCTACATGGAGAATTACCTTCAGCCAGCTTAAGCTTCTAGCCTAAAACTGTTCTCTCTCATACTGGAGGTTCTTTCTCATCACAAGCTGCCTGATCCTTCTAATGGGATCAAGGGCTGGATCTAGATATGTCAAATAAGTGATTCAGTTAAACGTGTTGTGAACTCATACAGGGAAATCCGGTAGGGAAAGACAGGACTCCATAATGCCACATAAAACACTAAAAATAAAAATAAAATCTAGCTGAGCCCAAGGATTAAACTTTGGACCTTCTGCAGGCAAGGTTGAGCATGTGCTCTACCATTAAATGATGAAAGGAACATTGGTGGTATCTTGCATAGTTTATTCCTCCAAAGTACTCTTCTCTTCTGAGGTCAGTATTGGTCACCGCCAGCCCTGACATAGGACAATAAAAGGGGTCCCATTTACTTTTCTGGAACCTATCTGACTAAATTCAACCATCTGCTTATTTTCCCTGTCCTTTTCCATGAAGCCCTTTTAAAGTCTTGCTCTGCTTCTGAAGCTAGTAAAACATCACTCACAGCATGTTGTCAATATGACCCATTTCTGCCACCACTCTCCAGTAGACAATTTTCTTTTCGGGTAAGATCTGTTTGATGTTCTCTGTACGGTACTGTATAGATTTGCTCCCCACATAGCCTTCCCCAAGAGGTAACTGTGTATCTGCAATGGGTAGAGAAGAACCACACCCCACTGGAGCTGAATCAGATAGGATTTTTTATCTTTTATTCGCATTAAGAATGAGGATTGTGCTTCTGTAGCTGGTCTTGAGACAATCCGAGCATATAGTTCCACACTACAGAACTTGAACCTAAGTCTTGATCTCGTTCACTCATAAAATCTCCACAAGGATTGTTTCATAACAATACACTAAAACCTTGTCCATAGAGTTTGAAAATAAATGAATACCATTTGGCCATATGGAAAATCTAGAACACCTGTGAGAAGTGTGTTGAGAAACAGTCTTATAAATGCAGTAATTTCTTTTTAAGATTGACAGATTTCATCTTAGTCATCGTCATCTGTCTGATTAATTTGTTACTTGCAAATGAACTGGGCACAAAGTGCACTTGTATCCAAATTATGCATGTGAAGGCATTTTTTTTGGAATAGAAGCATATGATTCAGCAGGTTTTTCTGAGAAGATTTCACATAATTATATATATTTTTTTCACAGAATCTAAACTTATAGACTTTGCTCACTCTATGTGATTACATAAGATCCTGGTGGAACTTTACAACAATCTGGCCTAGCTTTTGCAGAGGTAATGTTGCAGAGCTTTCACTCTCTGGTGGTCTGATGCAGAATTCTGGGTGCATCTGCATCTCTCATTCAAGTCTTTTATTATCATTACTTGTCCTTCCTTAGGAGTGCAGAATTGAGCTACCTCCTCTTTATCTTCACAGCAACTCTGTGGAGTAGGTTATTCTGGGGGAAAGTGACTGGCCCACTGTGCCTTGAACCCAGAGTTCACCAGTCAATGTCCAATACTAAAGCACACTGCCTCTCTTGTTTTGTTGTTTTGCATTGTTTAGGCTGCAAAATGGTGGTGAGTTATATGTCTTATTAAACACATAGTCTACTTGTGCACAGACTATTCATAAATGCACCCACAATTTCCTGTTTATATTTTTCAGAGACATTTACATTTAGTTATTTTCCTTCTTAATGGGGGAGCCTGGATAGCTCGGTTGGTTAAGAATGTGGCGCTGATAATGCCAAGGTTGCAGGCTTGGTCCCTGCATAGGACAGCTGCATAGTTCTGCATTGCAGGGGGTTGGACTAGGGACTCAGCTATATTAGTAAATAAACAGCTATTTGAATGCACCATAAACATGCAAAACCAGATGGTGCCAGAGAGCAGAAAATTTTAAAACATGATTTTCCATAGGGATTTTTTCTTTTGTTATAATGATCTAATTTCTGACTTATTCATAGCATTTTCCCCTTTGTTTAGATCCACCCTAGATGATCCTCAGGGTCCCTTCCAACTCTACAATTCTATGATTCTACCATATTTATGCATCCTAGTCCCTGAATATATTTTGTCACAGCCATCCAGTTGAAGGGGCCTTTTGACAGGTTGTTTGGAAGTGTGCTATTCTGTTATTTAAGTGTCTCTTGTGTTGTCTTTTAAATTTTTTAACAAAGGTTTTTATGCACAGTAATTTGGAGGGCTATGTTTACATAAATACATTTTGTTTGTTTCTGTGTCCCTCCACTTTTTGGTCCACGTGTGTCTCTCTGCAGTGCTATTTGTCATGGACACAGATCTGTAGCATTCATATGAACTATGTACGATGAAATATTTAACAGGGTTTTTTGTGGCCCTGTGATATCTCCATACAGATTGGCCAGAGGGTGTTGCCAGAGGTTTAAAAGTTTGTGCTTTTAAAATATTATTTCCCTGAACAACAAAGCTGTCTCTACAGGTGACCAACATTCTAGCTCTCTTACTTGGCCTTGAGGATACTGTCCAAGAGTCTAAGAGTTGACATTAGAGCTGAGGGATACAATTCCCAAAGGAGCTATGTTGGGTGAGGGATTATCTCAGTATTCAGGAAGCCCTAAGGAGGACACACATACAGGTGGGAGTTTTTTCATATAGGTAAACTGCACTTGCTACTGCCTTCACTAGTGCTGGTTGCCAGAATATTTATATATACACATACCCACAAACGCACTTGCACTTAGGTTATTGTTATGTACTGAGTTGAATAGGATCCAAAAATGCAGCAGCCTGATTGGTCCTAGAACAATAGGATTGACATTGCAGCAGTCTGATTGGTCCTAGAACAATAGGATTGAGATTGCAGCAGTCTGATTGGTCCGCAGGAGCCACCCAATCCAGCTCCAGGTGGAAGTGAATCCGCAACCCGATTGGCATACAGGAGTATCCTGGAATTAGCCAATCACGTGGGGCCCATTGTGTAAATAGTGTATATAAAGCAAACGTTTTGGGGAAACTGCATTCCTCACTACTATGAGCTGAATAAAGAACATGAAATTCACACTTGACTCCGAGTATATTTCAGTTATATATATTCTTGGGAGGGAAATGCATTTACTTACTTTATATAAAACCTTACATTATGTAAAATATAAAACCTCCTGTGAAATGCACATGAGAAATTAGCTTATCTGATTTTCAGTTGCAAACCCTGGTGTGTGTCCCTGTTTTTTTTCCTTTTCTCTCCCTAAAAGTGTAGTACTGAATGCAGTTTAACTACATTCAAATCCATGTTCTTCCTTGCTATGAGATAGTTTAATACAGCCAATAAGCCACGCCTGGCCATGTAGAGATCACTGGAACTGAACAGATTAATGAGCTCTTGAGACGCCATATTATAGCAAGATAATGATTTAGCTGAAGTTTTTGGATCACACCCTGGAGAGCTAAAGTATATTTAAGGCCTACTGCTGTGCTCCCAAAACTGTGGCATGTGAGGTGATGCAGAACAGTCTGCCGTAGAATGTGACTCTTGTGCTCAAAAGGGTCCCACATTCTATCATGAACAACTTTTTGTGGCCACATGCCAATTGTGTATGGTGCCAGAGGCAAAACCTTTGCACAGTAGCTTACATTTCAGCTATAATACATGCTTGAGGCTCCTCTCCAATCTCCATCTGGGTAAGTGAGAGGCATTACCACAGTTCAAGGACTCATTCCAGCCAGGCAAAAACTCTTGAGAAGGGCACAGAGCAGAGGTGTTGACAGGGGATAGGTAGCCTGTGTGTTGGTGTGGCCTGGAAGAGTGTCTTAAGAGAGCTCCAGAGGGCATGAGAGGTTCTCTACCCCTGGTGTACAGAACTGAAGCCCATTTCCAGGGAAGGACCTGGCAACCCTTAACTGTCATGGAAATGAGTTGGCAAAGAAATATTCTAGAAATCATCAAATGACACTGTTCATTTTCATTACTGTGAAGTCATCTGTATTTGGCTCAAAGGGGAGGCAGTAATAGAAAGAAGCTTGGATGAACACTGGTTTGGTCACATTACAAATACGGACATT
The DNA here is from genome assembly GCF_009819535.1 of Lacerta agilis. Classification (NCBI taxonomy): domain Eukaryota; kingdom Metazoa; phylum Chordata; class Lepidosauria; order Squamata; family Lacertidae; genus Lacerta; species Lacerta agilis. Next base: position 30,240,140 of record NC_046317.1, on the reverse strand, counting down.
CAAATAAGCCAGAGAGCCTGACTGTTAGGCAAGAGAGGATGAAAAAGGCCAAACGAATATAGACTGAGATAGAGGGACTGATCTAGAGCAGGGGTCAGCAAACTTTTTCAGCAGGGGGCTGGTCCCCTGTCCCTCAGACCTTGTGGGGGGCCGGACTATATTTTGAAGTAAAAAAATTAATGAATTCCTATGCCCCACAAATAATCCAGAGAAGCATTTTAAATAAAAGCACACATTCTACTCATGTAAAAACACCAGGCAGGCCCCACAAATAACCCAGAGATGCATTTTAAATAAAAGGACACATTCTACTCACGTAAAAACATGCTGATTCCTGGACCGTCCACAGGCCAGATTGAGAAGGCAATTGGGCCGGATCCGGCCCCTGGGCCTTAGTTTGCCTACCCATGATCTAGAGAGCAAAGCAAGTCAGGAATTGGCAAGTACCCTGTTTACGTTAAAAGGACAGATGGTCACAATGATGATTTCATTCTTTTCACAAATGTATTTTCTAATGCTTCAGGATAATAGCCAAGCTGTCTATGCATTTGTGGTTATGAGACCAAGATTTTAAAGAAAGGTCAATTTTCCTTTAAACGGGGTATTTTTACTTTTCTGAGGGTGTCTCCTGTTAGTTGTCGCAGTAAAAATGGCATTGCATTGCTAGAATTATCCAATCCAAAATGTCAGTTGTTATGTTGATCTAGCTAGACATATTCTGCATGCTTCAAGTTGCCATATATTTCCCAGCTGTTGTTCCTGATATTTTTGGATTTGGTCTACAGAGAGCTTCAGCATTGTCAGACAAGCCCTTCACTCTGAGTGTCCCCTGCAAACAATAAAAGATCACACTATGTGATCAGAAGATTAACTTGCTACAGTGCCAACTCCTTAGAATGCAGATGCACCCTCCATCCGAGCAGTGTGCATGTTGATCAGAAAGGAAAAAAAGGCACGCCAGTGAATTTTATTGACAAAAACAGAACTACTGCTATATAAATTCTGAAGGTCAAGATATAGCATCTGAAAAGCAGGAATTGAATTTGTTTCTGTATGACAACCCTTTCTGTCAAATTTCACTGAGAAAGCTACATTAATCCCCATGATGGTTGATCAAAGTATATATATAAATATATATATACATACACATGCACAATATTATATATATCTCGTATGTCCCACAAAATACAGAAGGTTTTGGACTTAAATAAAGGGTAGTTCCACTGCATCTTTTTGTGTATGATATTAATTTCTCAATTATCAGGTCAAGCACTTTTGGCCTGTCATTTATTCAGTTTATGGTCTTAACTGGGGCTCCGTGGTACATACTCCCTGGTCTTTTCACTGCATGCAAAGTTACTGTCATCTGATTATCACTACCGGTAGTCAGGGTAATCAAGGGCCTTATTCCCAGCTGAATGAAACTGACAGTCTGAGAGAGGCAGGAGGAGCAAGGGAGATGTTTCCATGTGCCTGTACAATATGTTGGCTTGGTACGAGAGTTGTGGCAGAGGACCAAGTATGGCTTAGAAAAGAGAAACTCGTAGGCCTTCAGAACGCAGCTCAGCTTAACACCATAAATAAGTGCTGCTTGGGAGCCATCAGGGCTGTCAAATATGGAGGTGATTTTGGCTCTGCACGCGGTAGGTTGTCTTGTCCTCTTGTCCAACAGAAACGGGCGTATTCCTAAATTCTCCCTTAACTTGGCCAAATAGCCCTTTGGGCGTTTAAGGGGGGGGCAGTAATCGACGTGGGGGCAACATGTTAAACCACCCTTCCTTGCGCGGCTCCGATCCAACTATCCCTGCCCTGCCTCCGTGGCTGCTTTTAAAACACACTTGGCGACGCATTTATATAAAGGCCAAACGTACATGCTGAACCAAACATAGTACCAGAACCTCAGCCAATTCCACGTGGGCGATCATTTCTGGCCGCCCTTTGGGAACACGAATCCATCGCCCTCGTTCTTCGCCGGCTCCTTCCTATCTCCACCTTGTCCGTGCGCGCTCACACGCAACACACACACACACACACACACACAGAGAGAGAGAGAGGCGCCTTTGGAGCAAAGCAACTCAGCGTGTGTGTGTGTTTGTGAGAGAGGAAACTGAATTTCTCCAACTGTTTCGCCCTTAAACTTGGTGGGGGGGAGGTGGCCGCCGTGGGGTGGGGGAAGGGGGATCCGCTTTAGGAAAGACTTCCTGACACTCGCAGTCGAACCAAGCGCGCATCCCAGTCGGCTATCTCGGACGACGAGCTTCCCCTGGAGATTGTTATTACTGATAGTACAGTACTGGCAATTTGTTAAGGGGACACCACATGTGCGGTGGCGCGGCGCCTCGGAGGTGGGCAGGGTAACATTGTGCGATCCGGAGTCACCCCCCTCCCCGGCGCCTTTCCAGCAGCAGCAGCAGCAGCAGCCACCCACTCCCGCCACCCAGCACCACCCAGCTTGACTGGCGGCTTGCGGGCTGGGCTGCGAGGAGAGGGGAGGTGCTGGCTCAGGCTCCGTCTCTTCTCCCTTTTTTCCCTCCTCTTCCTCCTTTCCAATCCCTTTTCCCTGCGGGAGCGACCGGTTTGCAAGGACAAGGAAGGCTCTCGAGTGCGGGGCGGACAAGGCGAAAACACCCGCCCCCCTTCCCTGCCCCGCGGTAAAGCCGGGCAGAAGCGCCAACCAGCCAGCCAGCCAGCCAGCAGTCCCGGCCGCGCCATCGCCCATTCTCCGCCAGGAGGCATGAGCACCTGCGACGCCAAGGAGTATCTGGCCAAGAGGGAGATCCCGCAGCTTTTCGAGGTAAAAACCCTCCTCGCCAGCCGGTGGACCCCGGCAGCCACTCATCTCTCGCCTCTGGACCCTGGGTGGAGCAGGGTGGAGCAAGTTTCCCCGAAGTCTAGGGGAAAGGGAGAGTAATAGGATGGAGAGGGGGGCGAAGAGCAGGGCGAGGCTTGCAATCTAGGACAAGGTGGGAGCGAACGGAGCAATGGCAGCTGCCCGGCATATTGAAGGGGCAAGGCTTGTATCGAAGGGAGGAATGTCACTTACTCCAGACTTCGCCTCTGACCTCTTTCGCCGCCTTGTTGCACAGTTTTCCAAGATCTAAAACGATGGTTGCGGTCTTTGCCCCTTCCATAGTACTGGCTGGGCATCCGTGATTTGGGCGACATACGAGACCCTACAGGCAGAGAGGGGAATTGGGGTAGTTAGTACGGCAGGGGGGGAAAGCAGCCTCCTACACGTGTCTGTTTGTTTTGGGTATCCAAATAGATGCCTTCGCATACAGAACAGATTGTGCATCTTCTCAGCCCCCTGCCTGCTTCCTTTTGCCTTGTTCACCTAGCCTGATTCTGCGGAGCAGAGGGGAGCTAACATTGTCCTCCCACTCTACTTTTAATGGATCTGGAAGCTTTCTTGCCTCCGGTTGCCTTGGCTCCTTTAGCTGCTTGTAAGGCAGCATTGATCCGACCTTGTGAGATGTGAATATGTGTGGAATTGGTGATCAGAAAAGCGGGAGGCAGGAATGTGTCATTTCCCATGGCATTCTCTGAAAGCTCTACATATCTTGACTCCAGGGTGAATGAATGGAACATTCAATGGAGATGCTGCTGCAGTTTATTTTTTCCTACGTTGCATGCCTCATGCTGCCATGAAGGTTGCTTCCTGTGATCAAAACTGTGATATTTAAAAGGGAACATGATTGGGTAGCTAAAGTGAAAATACAAAGTCAGTTGCTTGTGCTACTTGAGACCTAAAGGGATTTGGTCTCAAGCAAGTTCATCTGAACATTTTGGCACACTTAGGGTTGCAGTCTCCATTCCAAAGCGTATTTTCATTGTCATTGCGTCAAATCTGTTCAATGAGAATTTTTAACCATAACATAAATTCCCTCTGCTGGTGTTTTCATTTGTCTCATGGAATTCTTACTTTAGGGGATTCTCTAAGAAATATTTATTTCTTTTCAGCAAATGACTGAAAGTACCTAAGATGAAGTCTGCATTTGCGAGTTATTTAAATGTTTAAATGGGTTAATTATAATTAACCCACTTGTAGTATCTGAACATAAGAGTAAAATGCTACGTGCAGAGAAGTTTAGAAAACTAAGACTTTTTTATACAAACACTATTTTTGTGTATTCAGTTATAGATTATAAATAGGAAAATTATTGGTAGAATAGTTTTGGGGAGTGCAGTCCTATACATGTCTACTCAGAAAGTAGCTCCATTGAATTCAATGGAAAGTGTATATAATAGTCAAGCTAACACCCTAATCGTTTCAAGGTGCCTATGGTATTGCTATGCTATTGTTATGTTATTAATCATTATACAACATACATGTATCTAATATCTAAATGCCTTACAATCTATATTCTTGCTCGTTGTCACAAAAAATCAGTATGATAGGTCACACTTACTCCCCTTTAAGCATTATAAACATGAGGCAGTGGGATTACATGGGAGCTTTTGATGTTTGGTCCAGAAGGACTAAATTTGTGCCAGGACAACATAGTTTCTGCTGCAATTAAAAAGGTGATTCTGCTATGTACATTAATTCATGCAAATGAAGGACATTTTGATATATTTGCTTATTTTGCAAATATCCAGTCATTATTTGTTCTACCTTCTGCTCATAGAGAGGAGTGAGAAACTAAGTAAGGCTCTACAGACCTGCCCAATAGTTATCTTGCTCAATTGTCTTACTATTCACCTATGCTTCTGATGTTTCACTACACTTTCCCCACACTTTCTCTACTGTTTTCAAAGCTGTAAGACACAGGTGGGGAACCCAAGATCTGATCTCATACAGGTAGGAGTGGAGGAAGCCTTAGGTGGGAGAGAAGGGACGTAGGGATAGGAAATGGGAAAGCAGAAATATATAGAAAGATGGAAGGACGAGGGAGCTATAGTAGACCTTTGGCAAGAATGGTATGTTTTTCCTTTGGCATCCTGTTGTGCTGGGAGGAAGAGGGGAGGGATGGGGAGACTATTCCCCTCCACACACTGCTGTAAGGGCTGGAAACTTTTTAAAACAAATTCAAACAGGGACATTGACAGGATGTTGACTTATATACTGAACAGCAGAATACGCACAGGCTTGTTCATAATAGTTAGTATGAATTGTTATACAGATTTGACATAATAATTTGACAAGTTGCATTGTAGCAATCAAACAGTTTTGGCTGGGTTGTGTGTGTGTTCTTTCCCCGCCATCCCTGTGTCTATCTATTATTCTCTGCAGGGTGGATTTGATTTAAATCACGATTTTAGTCAGTAAGGCTTGATTTAAATCATAGTTTTCTACATAAAGACTAATTCTTGCTGGTATAACTTTAATATGCAAACAGATGAAGATTTTTAGAGTAACAACTTTTCATATTAGTTTTTTATCCCCAGTTTAATAGGTTAATCATTCATATTTGGACAACTTTTCTGTTGTACTTAGGAAGGAGAAAAATAATCATTACCTTAATAATAACAATTTAAATAGATTTATTAGAGCCATTCCACTCCAAACGATCAGAAAAATATTGTTTCTATTCTATTCACTGAACTTCTTGAAACTTAGCACTGAAGGGGTTGATTCTGTATTCATAGGTTTGTAGAACAATAGGATTTGCTGTGAAGAAGAGGCATGTGATCTCTGCTGAGTCAAATTCAGTTTTGAGAACTGCAAAAGTAAACCAAGCATCTGTGATAATATCTTGTAGGCAGAGAAACTGCCCAATAATCTTACAAAAACCTCTGGAAGAGCATAAATGACATTGTGAATGGATTAATGGAATTTATTTACCAAAAAGTTTAAACATATACAGCCTTATTCTACATAATTAAAAACTAATCTTTATTTCATGATTGACTAACCTTTGGATGGTAATATATTTTCCTCAAAAAGCCTTTTATTTAAACAAAATCCAATTTAAATAAAAAAAATCTGATTTTTTATTTTTTATTTTTTAAAAATCTTTGATTTTTATCCACCCTGATTCTCTGCAACATGCCGACTTCTTATATACTTTAATGCAAGCTAGGTTCCATAGTGGAGGAGGATGTTAATCAATGACACAAGTTATTTTTTTTTTAATTCAGTTTTTAAAATTCTCTTTGATTAGCATCATGCCCCCACGTTTTGAATTTGTTGCCCAGGATATCTAATATCTCTCTGCTGGCAGCTGTTATCAGGAGATTTGAAGCAACTCTCATCTCGCTGTACCATCTGAATTGAGAAAGACAGCCTAAGTGGTGAATTGACGTCTGCAGACACTCATGGTCTGGATGTGGGTCAATAAACTAAAACTGAATCCAAACATGAATTTTGTTTGGGGTGGGAGGGGGGCGGTCTCAAGACCAGGAATTGGTAGGAAAGGCTGTTCTAGACAGGCATTGGAGGAACAGATGCATAGCATGGGGGTACTTGTGGGGTCATCATTGTTACTTGAAGCCCAGGTGACCTCAGTGGCTAGAAGTGCTTACGCTCAGTGTCAACAAGTGTGCTGCAGTTATCTATACACAGGTAACTTGTAGGTTAGACTATTGTAATGTGTTTTATGCGGGGCTGCCCTTGAAAATGGTCCCAAAGTTGCAACTGATGCAAAACAGCAGCTAACATATTAATGGGTGCCCTAGAGCCCTTGCAAGTACCATCAACCTGGAAACAATTGTACTGATTACCTGTTTGTCTTCGGGGCAGACAGAAGGCAGGAGAAGGCAGGACAGCAAAAAGAAAAGTAGGCTCCCTGGGGAGATAGAAGGGAATATGAGAGAAAGGGGGGCAAATGGACAGGGATATACAGATTATTATTATTATTATTAGATGACTTTCACACAAAACTTGTCTCAAAGGAACCTGCATATTAAGCTACAAATAATATCAAAGGCATTAAAACCACATTTTAAAAGTCATAAATGAGAGAATATCTTAAAAAAGGTCATGCATCCATGTTATTTATTTAAAGGCTTTTATAAGCCACTTAATATTTTAAAAATCTCCAAGCAGGGACAAGTCCTACCCACCCCACTACAAGATTAAGCATTACAGATAGGCCAATGCGCTCCAAATTAACAACCAAATGCCTGGGTAAACATAAATGTTTCAGCCTGGTGTCTAAAACAGAGAGTGATAGTACCAGGTATGTTTCCCTGGGGAATGCATTCCACAAATGGGGAGCCACCACTGAAAAGGCCTGTTCTCATGTTGCCACCCTTCAGTTACCAGCATGTCTAGATAGGCTTGCAGCTGAATCACTAGCTAAAACTGATGGAAGACAATTTGCACCATCTAGGCTACTTGTGCCCAGAATGACAGTAGTGGATCCAGAAGTAGTCCCAGGCTTTGCACCTTCTCCTGTAGGGGGAGAGCACATCCACCACTACACCTGCAAATGTAAAAGAGAAATAGAGCTGCATGTCATCAGTATATTGCTGACAGTACATCCCAGATCTCCAGATGACCCCACTCAGTGACTGATGTGGTCAATGGGAGACCCCTGCAGGACCCCACATTGGAGCCAAACAACACCCCCCCCATTTTTATCAGTCATGAGAGGCAAGGTGCACAGCTCATTGTCCAAACCAAACATCTGGTCTATATCCTCAAGCTGTACTAACTGAAACGCATCCAACACAACAGGGCTAAGGAATGCTTTGGATCCCTTTTAGATTCATCTGCTTAAAACCAGAGTTGAGGTCCCGGCAGATGCAAACAATTTTATATTCAAAATGCTTTGCAAGCAAATCACAGCATGCTACTGTGTATTCTGCACCTCCTTTGGACCAGAATGTTCTGATGGCAGACCATCCTAATAGGCCCTCACCTCTGTGGAGGGGGAAAGCTGCTGAAAGCCTAAATCTCAGCTGGAGTAGATCCATTCCAACCGTGAAAAAGGACTGATGTTGCAGTCCCACCCACAGTGAGACCCACTTTGCCAGAATTCAAATTGCTGGCTGGCAGGAACTCCTGTCACACTATGCAGCCGGACAGAGATTTCCCAACTGCTGGCTCCCAGCCAGATGTTGCTCCTGGGGTACTTGAGCCCCTGCACTGCTGGCCCGCAACCGCTGCCCACCCCCATACCAGGGCAGTGGCCATTACTATCCCAAATTATGCACTTTCTGCCCATTCAAGACAACCAGATTCAGAGTGTGGCCTACCACATGCCTTGGGCTGACCTTTATTTGTTATACACAAGTTACACCAGTGTTTTTCAACCACTGTTCCGTGGCACACTAGTGTGCCGCGAGATGTTGCCTGGTGTGCCGTGGGAAAAATTGAAAAATTCAAGAGAATTACTTTATATATAGTCAATATAGGCACAGAGTTAAATTTTTTAACATTTTCTAATGGTGGTGTGCCTCGTGATTTTTTTCATGAAACAAGTGTGCCTTTGCCCAAAAAAGGTTGAAAAACACTGAGTTACACCATAGTTATATATTATGCAGTGTTTATGGGACTGATATATTCTTTGTACATATGAGAAGACTTTTTGAGCTTTAAAGTGTAAACTGTTCTTTTGAACTTTTCCGAAGAGGCTTCTGGTGATATCGCCCCTTTAAGACTGGTTTATGGGGATGGGTTAGAACCTCAGAAAAAAAATGAGCTTACATACAGCTGTCTCCCGTTAAGTCTTCAAGGCCTTAACAAGGTAATTGGGTGGTCTAAGTTCCCGTAAACCTGGATTGGTGGGAGCTCTCGGCAGCCAGCTAAGCCGAGGTCTGCGTCTGTTTGGGCTTTTGACAGCATCTTGTTCCGTTGCTCAGCCTACTGAGGTTTAAGTGCAAGCGTTTGTTAATTAGTTGGTTAAGTTAGTGTTTGTTGTCTTATCTTCTGAGCTATTTTTCTCTGTGTAATTATTTATCTTTATCTGTGTAATTATTTCTACAAGAGAGTTTTTCTCTCTCACAGGGTTTTGTTTTAGTAAAGTTGGTGTATGATTTTATGAAATTTGGTCTGGTCTGAGTTCCTGAACCCTTTAATTTTGACCACGCTTTTCGGACCAAGGGTCATCCACCACAACTATGAGTAAACCTGGCAACATCAGTTTTGAGGCCACAGCAGTTTATCTCTACTTCACAAAACTGTAACATCAGTTATGTAAAGCGGTTGTTTAACAGATGTTGCCACATCATAAAAATGCATTAGGTTCTTCAGGTCACATTTTTCTGGAGTTGCACATTTTTCTCTGTGCAGAATTACAGAGCACATGCATTTACCATGGAGTCTTTATTTACTATGACGAATAGTGTGATTTACAAAGTGTTTACACATCTGTTCAATTGGACAAACTGACCTTATGTGAAAAGATGTCAGTAACACGCAACAGTTTAATTCTTTTACATCATGGTGACTTGAGCAAAATAAATCCGGGCTCACTGATCACTTCTCACTGTTTACTGTACACATCAGGGATGTTTATATTTCAAGAACACCCTGTAGTTTTGATTTTAAACATACCGGTACTTAGACCATTCAAACATTCAGGAAAAGATTTGGCACTATCCACCAGGACCATATTGCTTTGGAATGCAAATGAGGAATCATGTAACTGAACTATCTCTCAAATCAGAAAGCCCCTGCATATGGAATATTTACCCGATTGGGAAGATAATGAACCTATTCATTAACGTATTTATAACCCACATTTTCATAAAATATATCAATCAGCAAAAATAAAATCAGCAAAAAAAGCATCAAACATCATTAAAAACATCAAACACCAATGATGCAGCATTCCCCACAGAGGAAGAATCTTATATGCAAGATCTTTCAAATACAATTTGCCAGCTGCCTTTTAAAGTGGTATAGCCCATAGCCAACACTACTACATGCTTTTTAGGGAACATTTGTGTATTTATTCATAGGAAGGTGATGTGCATTGATACCCAAATCATGAATTTCACAGAATTATATTATTAAAAGAGATCTAATGAATCATCCTGCTAGGATGTTCCTCACCAACATTCATGAATTCATTCAGTAACAGTATTTTTTTTAATGATGCATTTACTGTTGTGTGGAACAGATGCTCTATAAAATGGGTATAATTTACTGTGGGTGAAAAATGAAGTGAAACAAATAGAAAACACCCTACAATTTCCATTTATTTAAAATACTCTTCCAGGCATCAAGCAGGGCCATAGTGATGCCTTTAAGCAGCTTTTGTTATCTACGTGATCAGTTATCAATATGTCTACTGAATCTAAATATAGTCATAATTGGAGTAGACCTATTGAACTTAATGGGTATTACATTTATCATGACTAAAGTACCATTGATTTCAGTGGTTCTTTTCTAAGTGTGACTAAATAGGAAAATAAATAATCAGGGAAACTTACTCCATAACAAGACAGAAGTCTTGAAAATGATTTGCTATTCTGTCACCAAGTGCTTCAGTATATAATATCACATGTATAATTTACCAATTTGTACTACTATCTGGGTGGGGAAGGGGAAGAGGATTTCTGTATTTTTATTGTGTGCTTCAGCAATTTTACAAACATAACAAAATATTGCACATAAGCCTTGGGGCATAGATTTAAGAGTTCAGCTCCACTGAGTTGGTTGAAATAAATAAATAGGGGGAAACCAACTCATTTGGCAATTTTGTACCTTAGCGGTGGTCCTGTAATACCCCAATCTACAAATTGATTCAACTGGTATACTTGGATATCCAGGGTAGTCCTATTTAAATTAGTGACATTTAACTTGCTTAGCTTTGTTGATTAAGAAGGCCTATGAGTACAGGTGACCATGCAACTATTTTACAGAATGGTATGTGTTCATTGGAAGCATTGTTTAATGAAAAAATTTCATATTTCTTGCTCTTCCTAAAAACAAAAAGCAGCTAATAAATCAAGTCTTCATGTGCAGCAATGTTATGTTTTCATAAGTCACACGTGTAATTTCTTAAGGTTGCCATAAAATGGAAACCTGAAATAACAGGAAAAAATGGGATGGGTATATAACAAAGTTAATTGTTAGACTACAATATTGTTTTCAACTTCAGTGGCTTATAAATCACTTTGGGGCATTATGTTTCAGAGTTTGCTGAATGGATTAATGTGCTACAAACCCGATGATCCAGTTGAATACCTGGAAGGTTGCTTACAAAAAGTGAAGGAGCTGGGAGGATCAGAAAAAGTAAAATGGGACACTTTTGTCAGTCCAGAAAAAAGGACACTACCTGCACTGAATGGCAGCCAGTCAAGAAGATCCTTTTTCAGGAATGGTAAGATTTATCTATTTTTGTATCAATTTTACGTTTGAGCTTGGATTCAGGTGACAAGCTGAGTAGAAAGGGTAAGCCACTCACTATAAGATTTGAAGGTGGTAGTGATGTGGGTGCATTGAACATTTGTTTAATGCCTTAGTGCATTAATTAATTGTGATGATTTGCTGCCTCGTGGCTTCTGTTAGTGATATGTGGCTACATTACGTAAATGGGAATCGCACCAAATATAAATCAATCAACAGCTGTAGAAGAATCCATCTTCATTTGAATTTTGATTCTAATTTAGATTTATTGCTGAATAATCTTTAAGTAGATAAGACTGTAATTCTATGCACTTATTTGGGAATAAGCCCCATGAAACAGAGTGGGCCATATGAATAGGCAGGAGTAGTGAGCTGTGGCTTCCAGATGTTGCTGAACTACAACTCCTATTATCCATGACTATTGTTCCATGCTGGCTAGGGCTAATGGGAGCTGGAGACCAGCAATACCTGGGTGGGGGACAGGGGATAAGTGAGTGAGACCCATGATTTCTGCAGAAAAATATGCCAGATTTGTTGGAATTCCAGTTGGAGTAGTCTTTACAGTTGGAGGAGGGAAATACTGTAATGTTTCTTCCTATGTAGCAACTCCCTCGCAATGAAAAGACTTATGTTCTGCTTAACTTCAGTTGACTGGCATTGACCAATCTGAGGAATTGTGGTGCTTTCTAAAGTTTGCTAAAGCTGTATAAAGAACAACTTATTTACGATGGGCAAAAATGCAGAAATTGGAATGCTCTGAAAAGCCTTACTAGTGCCAAACATAACAAATACAAGCAAGTGCATTTTCTCAGAAATACCCAGTGCCTAGTCATCATATACAATAACCTGGTTGGCATTGCTGATATAATTAATATGGATTAGTTAGAACACCTAGAAAGCTGGGTATAAATCAGCTTGGGGTTTTAAGCCATTCCAAAAATCTGACTGGGATAATATACAATGTCTATACACAAAAGATACATAGGGAAAGTACCTAATTATTTTGCTGTTGTAAATGTTCCCATAAAGCCACTAGAATTCTATGCAATTTCTTGCTGTAGTTTTCCCTAAGCAATTACGGCATTTCATGTCTTGTATGCATTAAAGGCAGTAATTAGATTAAAATGTACACATAATGTCTGAAAAAACAACAACTCTGGTATGATGTCTTAACATAAATTTAAAATCAGACTTACAAAATAATTGTAAGAAATTTATCAACCTGCATGCGTTTTCAATTTGCCCACCTGCCTATATATGCTACATGTGATTCAACAGCTTGAATAATGGGATTTGGCAAGCTGCTTACCCAAGATGAATTGTTACTTGCTGTAGACTAATTTGCAAGGCATATCTTTAAAAGTTTCATATAGACAGCATCTTACTTAGGCCTACTAAACAAAACTGGAAAAATGTATTTCCTTAATGTGCCAGTTGCTTGAAGTCCATCTAGGAAGCCCAAAATAGCAGGGAATTAATTTGCAGGAAACCACTCACTCTCAGGGGCTTACTTCAAGCACAGAGTTGCTTAGTGATATCCAGTAAAACTTAGTGATGTCCAGTAAAAATTGCAACCTGTAGCTTCATGTGCTTTACTGTCTCTCCAGTATGGAAGCTCTGTTTTATCCCTAGAGAGAACTCTATCCCTATTTCCTTAGGAAGCCATGGCAGTTTGCTTAGCTTTGATAAACCATTTGTGATTGTCATTTAATCTCCATTTGTCTGCTGGATTTGCAGAACACAACAAACTAGGTATCGGAAGACCGCAGCCAAATATTTAGCTAGTTGCTTCAGTTTGTGTGGCATTTGTCAGCTCTTCTTTCTGACCATTCTACAACGTGGTTTAAATTTACGGTGTGTGTGTACATGGCCTTTCTTCCACTTTTTCTTAGGTCAGCTCTCCTCCTGGCTTCCTCCTTTCCCTCTGTTCATCACTCTCATGGCCTAATTTTCTTTGCTCAAGGGCAAAGAAAATTTTCCTTGTTCGGTCTGAAGCCATAGAGAGCTGCTGTTAGTGTGGACGTCACTGAGCTAAGTGGACCGGGGGGTGTCTGATTCAGTATAAGCCACCTCCCTGTGTTTCTTTGTTGCCATCTTTGGGCCCCTCCCGAAGCCCACACCTCAGCAGGGAGCCTACTGCCAATGTCTGGCCTCCTCAGACAGCTTCTGCTGCTCCTTTGCAGCCTCTGCCTGTCCATATACCTCCTCTAAGCAAGAAAGCTGCGACAAAGAAAAGGAGCAAGACTCTCTGCTCATCTTGCACGCTCTCTGTGAATTGGGGCCTAAGCGAGAGGCTGAGCCAATAGGCCGCAATGGCAGCCGTGAGGAAGACTGTGGCCCACTCATGGCCTCTTGTCTTATGGCTTCTCAAAACCACCTCCTGGAACTGCCTGCCTCCACTGGCTTCTTTTGGCCTGTTGGCTGCTTATTCTTCTGACACCTGTTTTGCTGGGCCCATGTTACTTTACGCTTCTTTTCCTTAGGCCAGGAAGCCTGCCTTGTTTCTCTTCCTACTGTCGTGGCAGATTGACCTAGAGTGGCTTCCAAGAGGAATGTTCTGTTTGACAGTTTGATTTTCTGGGAGGCAGTTTTAAAAAAATTAAACTGATAATTGTTTCAAGTACTACAACTTAACCGTTTGCCAAGAGGCATCTTTATATTCCAGCCGCAACCAGCTGGAACTGGTTCTGTGAGGAAAACGTAAAAAAATGGTATTTTACTCAGAGTAGCCCTATTGGCGTCAGCGGACCTAACTTAATCACATCCATTAATTTCACTGGCTCTGATTAAAAAATTAGTTGAATCCCACCCAAAATTTTCTTAAAGGGGCAATTTACTTTTCTAACAGCTTGAATGATGTGCCGTGCCTGCCTGTGAGACATTAGAGCAGCCAGTGCCTTTGCTGCCACTGCATACCGTACATTACTGCATTCCAGTACAGATGGACTGAAAACATTATCTGACTGCATAAAAATAAGAAGCCCCTCATTAATTATTATTATTTTTTAGGCAGCCAGAATTTCATGTCAGCAGTTGTGTTGTTAAAATATTCCTGATCTTCATTACAGTGGTTCCTCTGGTTACGTACTTACGGTAATTCGTTCTGGAGGTCCGTTCTTAACCTGAAACCGTTCTTAATCTGAAGCACCACTTTAGCTAATGGGACCTCTCACTGCCGCTGCGCCGCCAGAGCACAATTTCTGTTCTTATCCTGAAGCAAAGTTCTTAACCTGAAGCGTTTTTTCTGGGTTAGCGGAGTATGTAACCTGAAGCGTATGTAACCCAAGGTACCACTGTACTGGTAAATGTAAGAAGAGTTCTGGTTTTCATATTTCCTTTTTATTTTCTTTCTTTTTACTATTATGAAGTGCTCCCAGACAATCCCAACTTTCCTTACCGGCGATATGAGCGACTTCCTCCAATCCACCAGTTTTCCATAGAGAGTGACACGGATCTCTCAGAAACAGCCGAACTTATTGAAGAATATGAGGTATTTGATCCTGCAAGATCTCGGCCTAAGATCATCCTTGTCATAGGTAAGAAGGCAGGGGAAAGAATAGTTTTGTTGGGTTAAGTGTGGCTTTTAAAAAAACCATTTAGCCAATGGATTAACTGCTTGAAATGCGTATTGATTCATAGGATAACTTTGGAGGATGAGGGTTAAGTGATGTAGGCAAATTGACTGACTGGCATAAACAAAGAATTGTTTGGAAAACCATATTCAGCAAGTTGCCCAAATGTTGAAGTGTTTGTGTTTTGTTATTAGTGCCAGGGACTGCCAGATGTAATAGACAGAAGTGGCAGTGCCTCCAGCACCTCCAGAATAACCTAAAAGCCTCTAAAAATGAGAAACTATCAGACTTCATACCCAAACCCTTGGGATACCAGGGGCAGTTGCACCCTATGTGCTTCCTAATTGCAGGCTTCTTTCTGATGCTCCATACAGAACAGGCTGTTTCACTTTTATTTGGTAGGGGACAAGGCTGCAACTGGGAAAACCCTTCAAGGGAGAAAGCATTTCCTCACCAAATATGGGGGACAGTGTGGCATCCCTCCCTCTGCACAGTTTCGCCAGTTTTAAACCTTTCCCTTTGAAAAGAGAAGGGAGCAAGTTGGTTAATTGAAGATTAACGAAGGGAGACACAGCTGGACTGGCAACTTTGAAAAGCAGTGACCTTGACAAGAAAGTTTTTCAATCTCTTGGTCTCCACTGATGGGAGAAGCCTTTGTTTTGTTTACCATTCTTAAGGGTTCTGTTCTCATCAGAAAGAGTTCTTAGCTCTCCTTAGCTAAGTGGTTTTCAACCAGTATGCCGCGGCACCCTGGGGTACCTTGAATGATAGTTAGGGGTGCTGCAGGCAGCACTGACCTCTGTCCCTCTTTCTTTCCTTCCCTCCCTCATCGGGTGCCCTCTTGCATCTCTGCCTCCCCAAAGCATGCACAGCTATTTGTTGGAGCAGCCCTGGCTACAAGGTCCCCAAGTGAACAAGGGCCTCTGGGGCTGGTCAGGGGGAGCTTCCTAGCCCCTTGTGGGGCAGTGTGAGGAGGCACCTCTCTTTGGGGCAAGGGGAAGCAGCTCAGAGACTAGAGGCAGCAGCAGCGGCTACCTGGAGGTCTCCCAAGGAGAGGGATAGGAGAGTAGGCTGAGGGAACACTTTACAAGGTTGTTCAAAAAAGGGTGAGATGCTGCCAGCTGTGCAGGAAAGGGGTGACATAACTTGGCTCCTGAGCCCCACGGGGGTCCCGCAGAAAGAATGCAGTTGGTCAAGGGAGCTGTGGACTCAAAAAAGTTGAAACCCTCTGCCTTAAGTGTTAAAAGAGCAGCATACTTAACCCTTCCCTGAGGCTGCAGCTCAGTGTTAGGTGCTAAGAGGAGGATGAAGGATTCCCATGACAGGTGCTTGAACAACACATTTAACCTAATAGCAGTGTAGAGTGGCATTGCTTACCTGACTTTCCAGTGTCAAGTGTCTCCACCAGATACTGAGACTGGGAGGGATGAGGGGGCAGGTGCATTGGATTGGCTCCACTGCCACACCTGTTCAGTGCTCTTCGCTGCCTCACCCTTCTCCCTATCTGCAAGTGATGTGAAATGTTATGAAATGCCACCTTCCCTGTGCTGTCCCACCAGTAGCTTCTGATTTAACCCTTGGTTATAGCAGTGAGGGAAGGAAAGAAAGGAAAGGGATTCCCAGGACTATTTTGAGTAGTGCATTTAATTCCCATGGCTGCGGTTCAATTGAAATCACACATTTTGTGCACTTTCCCACCATTAACAAGTTTTTTCTCCATGGAACCCCTTGGTCTGCTTTGTGGCACTCCAGGGTCCCATGGGATGCAGTTTGAGAAATCTCCTAGTGTGCAGCTAGTTAGCAATTTGGAGAATGTTACATTTCACATCTTTGGGAAAGATTTTGGCAGACTGGCACAGGTGGTGGGTAGTTTGCAATGAATATGAGAAAATATAATTGCTTTTTTTCTTATAAATAATAGGTGGCCCGGGAAGTGGAAAGGGAACCCAGAGTCTGAAAATAGCTGAACGCTATGGATTTGAGTACATCTCTGTTGGTGAATTGTTAAGAAAGAAGATCCACAACACAAGTAGTAATCGAAAGTGGAGCCTGATTGCCAAGATAATTACCACTGGAGAGTTAGCCCCACAGGTACAAACATGGCAATGGCATGTTACTCGCTTTGGCAAGATTTTTGTATGCATTCTTAATATATACTGTTATGACTCCGAGTATATTTCATATACTATTAACAAACTAATAAACCTTCTTGTGCTTGTTTTTCACACTGCAAGGAAACAACCATCACTGAGATAAAGCAGAGATTAATGCAGATTCCTGATGAAGAGGGTATTGTTATTGATGGATTTCCAAGAGATGTTGCTCAGGCTCTTTCCTTTGAGGACCAAGTAAGATATTTGTTATTCAAGACAACTTAACAAGTTTAAAGAAAAATATGACAAGCTCTTTTTGTTAAGAAGCTGAATGCCAGAAAAACTAAATATTACTCTTTTCAGATCAGTAGGCATTGCCCCAAATTCTTTGTAAATGCTTGATTATATGCATATAAAAGGTTGTTTTCTTGACATACATTTTGGGAATATCATGATCCTATGCTCTTCAAAACAACCAGAATTCTGTCATGTATCGAACAATGACAGCACTTCCTTTCCTAATTAATTAAATGGCTCCAAAGGGAAGAAAAAGATCCTATTTAATAAATCGTATTTTTCATACAGTCCTGATTTTAAAAGCAAAGAGAAAAGGTTATTCCTTAATGGCACATTTTCAGTGCTCATTAGGAAGAGCACAATTTTATCAGCATATTTTTTCACATAGAGAGGCAGCCTCAAGGTTATTATGGGCTACTGAACTAGAATACAGTATTCATACAATAGCTTTAGTAAGACAAATGTGTTAGGTAATAGTACACCTTTTATTGAATTTGCTTTTTGTGTGATCTTAAATTTTGCTTAACTCAGTCACTTTGCTATTACATTTTTATTGTGCTTTAAAAAGATGTCTTGTGAAACTTGCTTGTCTTATCACTTAAGATGCTGATACCTTAACACCTAAAAGAGTTATTGAAATGATTTGTACTGCAGGACATATTTACTAGAGAACAACATTGTACAAGCTGCTTTTGTAGGAAAAATGACTAATTCATGTGTAGAACAGATTCTTCAGAGTTTGTCCTTATTTTGAGCTCATCGGGATTCAATTCTGACATTTCATATTCTTGACCAAAGGCTACCCCAAAATACATTTTGAGAAATACAGTTGTTTAGTAGGATGCTTCATTAATTTATATGAAAGCAATCCAAGTGATGAAAATCCTGTGTTTTGAATTGATTTCACATTGCCAGATACTGAAACAACCAATATGATGTTTGGTTAAAGACACAAGCAAAGGTTACATTTCAAAAGTGCATTGTCTGGGAGTTTTACCAAATTCTGACTAACCTCTGGAATGAGAAAATGCAATTGCTCCAGAGCACCCTCTCCTACTTATGATGGCTAGACCAACAGTGCAGGAATACTTGTGATGAGTCAGATGGAACATAGATTAGAACTCATTTTATGAACCACACCATAGCAGCAATGGTGGGGAAAAACAACAACCCCCACTTATTTCTGTGGCACCATTGTGTCCAAGCAGAATTGGTTAGCAGACGTGTTCTGAGTGGCAATGGGCATTCTACACCTTGCTCCTTGTATTAAAGTGGAAGATCTCTCAGTGGCCCACTGTGACGAATTTTCAAAGCACTTTGGTGAAACAAGTGATTGTGTCTGTTTTGAACTGGATTTCATGTTGAATGTACCTTCCAAAGCTGCTTGTCGGCTGTTATCAATAGCTTTTAGTTTGTGAGATCCTAAAGATGTTGACAAAATCATAGAAGGTGTAAGGCCCATCACTTTTGAGCTTGATGGTTGCCATGCTGGGTGGATTAGGGTGACCAGAGACTCTGCTAACTTCCTGGAATACAGTATAGGCCTCAGATGGTGGTGATAGACAATTTATGTTGAACATATTGGTTTTCAAAACAAAATAGAAAATTCTTTCCAGTAGCACCTTAGAGACCAACTGAGTTTGTTCTTGGTATGAGCTTTCGTGTCCATGCACACGAAAGCTCATACCAAGAACAAACTCAGTTGGTCTCTTAAGGTGCTACTGGAAAGAATTTTCTATTTTGTTTCGACTATGGCAGACCAACACGGCTACCCACCTGATATTGGTTTTCAATGTATGGTGCTCCACAAGGTTCCATCTTATACCTTATTCTATTTAACATCTATATAAAAGCTCTGGAAGAAGGTATTTGGATTATTTTTGTTTTCGAGGATTGCTTTGTTTGAAAGTTAAGTTATGAAAATCAGTGGTGAGGAGGTTGCGTGCTTTGGTCTCCTTGCCCTTTTGCTAAAGTTGAGGACGTGCTTAACTCATCTATATGCTTAGCTGTTTGTCTCAGTAATTTGTCACTCAGACTGAGACACTTCATCGGCTGGGCCTCCCCTCAGCTTCCTCATATTCATAGATCCCAGTCAGACATGACTCTTTTGAAAGGGACCTATTCAATCAACCTTACTCTTGTAATGTAGGTGCAGCATATTCTTCAACAGCAATTCATTTATCAAACAAACAAACAAACCACTTAATTTTTTAAAATCTCCATATAGTGTCCAGATAAAAGTATAGAAGACATGTCCAAAGCTATAAGTCAATTAAAAACAAACTTACATTCAATAATCATAACTAAATACAAATATAAAATCTGTAAAGCATTAAAACAAATATAAATAGGTGCTGTTTTATTTTATTAATGGTAGCACCATGGATAAGTGGTGCACAAATAAACAGTAAACATGAATCTTAATAAACTGAAACAGAAATAGGTTGGCATCATAAAAATAAATATCATAGATCTAAACAGGCAGCAGAAAGCAAAATAAAGCATTTTATGTTCCCCATGTACGTTATTATGTGACACCCAGTGCTTCTGTAATATCTATAGAGCACCTAAGCAGCTAGTTAATTGAAAAAGACCATTGGATTCTTGGAACAGTTTTGATTAACTCACATATACCATAATTTCTCAAAGACTGAATTTTGATTTGTCCTTTCTTCAAAAGCATTAGGTAAACAAACACTTACTTCTCCAGCATTACATATTTCAGAGAGTTAGCAAATATTAGGAAGCTCTTTAAATTCCAAATGCGTTTTGGAAAATGCTGAGAAAGAGGTCTGGCTTAACATTTACCTGTCATCCAAGCTGAAAGTCAGTGAATCACCTGCAAGACTAGCATGTTAAATACCATCCTCTGCTCCAGTGAGGACCTCTTCAATGTCAGCCAAGCATTCTCAAGTGGATGTGGGCTGACTATATTTTTATAGCACTTTTCTTCAAATGTACTTACCGTATATCGCGGCGTATAAGACGACTTTTTAAGCCCGAAAAATCTTCTCTGAAGTCGGGGGTCGTCTTGTACGCCGGCAACATCATGACCCGGAGTTCCGCCCCGCCACTGGCTGCATGGAGCCTCTCCCCGGCGCTTCAGCCGCCATGGAGCCCGGGCTGGGCGTGGGCGGCAAGCGCGGAGGCTTCCTGTGCGGCGACGGGGAGCTTCTCCCCGCTGCCCCAGGCGTCGCTGCCGACGCCTCAGCAGCCGTGGAGGCCGTCCTGCGCTTCAGCAGGAAGCGCGGAGGCCTCCTTTGGGGCGACGGGGAGCTTCTCCCCGCTGCCCCAGGCGTCGCTACCGACGCCTCAGCAGCCGTGGAGGCCGTCCTGCGCTTCAGCAGGAAGCGCGGAGGCCTCCTTTGCGGCGACGGGGAGCTTCTCCCCGCTGCCCCAGGCGTCGCTGCCGCCGCCTCAGCAGCCATGGGGGCCGCTGTGCGCTTGGGCGGCAAGCGCGGAAATCTCCTGTGTGGCGCGGGGGACGCTCTCCCCGCCGCTGCCGCCGCCTCAGCAGCCATGGATCCCGGGCTGGGTGAGTATACCCCAAACTCTGTTTTTTCACATTAAAAGTTGGGGGGTCGTCTTATACGCCGAGTCGCCTTATACGCCGCGATATACGGTACTCCATTTCCCCCCCCCCCATTCCTGTGTTACTGTACATTCATCCATTGGAACGAGTGTAAAAATCTGTGTATCATAATGGGCTTGAATTTATTTACTGCTGCTATAGTTATCTTATATAAATGTGAGTGCAAAGGGTAGAGGGCCCATTGTGAACCAAACAGCAGCAGTTACTTATAAAATGATAAATTTTAGGGCTAATGAGGAGAAATAAACAATCTGTTGCCCAGTTTTCTAGGCAATACTGTAATAGAAAATATTGACAAAACCACAAGCCAGAGCATACTCCAATCTCCTAGTTCAGCTCCCCGAGGAGAGGCATGTTGCTTTGACCACTCTAATATATCATCTCGCATCATTTTTATTACCTTTCCACTTCTATGAACACATGGAATTTCTAAATCAGCAACTTTCCCTGTTCACCTCAATGACATAAGACACCTGCAAGCTTATATTCTTTAATGCATGTAGATTGCTCTATTCACTGTAGTGAACAAGGAAACCATAGTAGGCAGTTTTTACCACAAACCCACACATGTAGGGAATCATTGATTAGGGCATATATCTGCATGAGTGGGACTGAGCAGTTTTCCCCATGCCATATATCCTGTTGGGGCCAGACTCTGTATTTACTATAAAATGAATCCCAGTTACATAGGCAAACTACAAGGGAAGTCATGGCTTCTCATACTTATTCAAGACAGTTATCAGCCTCTCTCTTCCCTGTTGGCAGCTAATCAGAGAATTTAATATTCCATGTCTGGATGGATTCACAAATTCATATCAACTGATTTATCAGGTGATGACTACAGTATCAAGTCTTGACTTCCAGGCAGGAAAGATCTAACATAGATCAAGCATCCTAGATATGAACATAAGAGTCATCCTGGATCAGACCAGTGGCCATCAGGTCCAGCAGTTTGTTCCCACAGTGGCCAACCAAATATCTGTGGGACTCTCACAAGCAGGGCATAAGTGTAGTAGCGCTCCACCACTAATGATCCCCAACAACTGGTATTCACAGGCAAATTGCCTCTGATATTTGAGACAATATGTAGCCATCATGACTAGTAGCCATTGATTGCCTTCTCTTCCATGACCTTTCATATGAACTCACACCATCCATTAATCATTTTCAGTGGAAATATTAACATATTCAGCTCACAGTTAACAAGTGCAGAGTAATCAAATCCAGCGATGTATATGCAAAGATGAACTGATCCAGTTTGTTTGTAAGATAAACCAGAATGTCCACTTTGAGGATGGATTGTCATTTTATTCCCCCATATTTTATTTGCAGATATTATTTTTCTGGTCTGGCCCTTCTAAATAACTGAGTAGGAGTAGTTTCCTTAAAATTTATTTATTATGCATTAATGATATTTATATACCACCCTGTAATTCTCTTGGTAGCTTATAATAAAGATTCTCTGAGTTGCTTACATTAAAGGCTGTGGGCTATCCACCTGTTTCTAAATTTCTCATCCAGCTTTGAAACCAGTGGGAGTTTTAAAGTTTAACTAATTAGAAGTAATTGGTTGCACATAGAAGATATAACTTACATAATTGCTAAGTATCGCTACAATAAGCAGTTAGGAGGAGGCTGGAAGCTTCTGTCTCCATGTTTCAAGCATAGTTTAGCACTACTGTATGTCCAAAACCCTAAGTAGTGGTTCATCTTAACTAAGGTTTATTGAAGGAAGACAGAACCATGGTTTGAAGTTGGCTTGTTTAACAGGACCAGTGGTCAGGGATGATGGGAGTTGCAGTCCAAAACATCTGGAGGGCCGAGTTTGCCTATGCCTGGTTTAGCAAGTCTCCCACTGTGTATCATATTGTAAACATGTAAAAGCTCCAACAGCTATAGTTACCCATTTCATTGTTTTAGCTGTTCATTCTTTGGATTGTCATTTGATTCACCAAAAGAAAATGTCACCAGTTTGAAATACTGAAGACATTAAACTTATTTTAAAATAAAACAGTGACTAAGAAGGGCTTTATATATATATTTATATGGAGGGAAAAGTGATTCAGTGGTACATTGAATGGTAACCTGTGCTGTGTGAATACAAAATAGATTCTAATTTTTGCAGTGACTCCATTAATGTCACTGTTACATACAGAATAGGAATATAAATGATCATTTATACTTGCCTAAGGAAATTTACTACAGCATGGTAGTCATTATAATTTCTTCTTTGTAAGCAATCTCCTTCCCAGAAAGGGCAATGATATCTCAAATGCAGAGGTAAAACAGAAGACACTTTAGAAAGAAATGGAGTTTCATATTTTGCCACACACAAAGCGTGCTTTCTTTTATTTATGCTAGCTAAGGCATAGTGAGGACTTCAAGGACATACATCTCTGAAGGTGGAACACAGCAATTCACTATGGATGTACTGTGATCTGAGAATAATGTACAGGTGATACAACTATAGGGCTATGTATGGAAAATGTTTTGTGCCATTCATTTTTGTGTAAATGTGAAGCTACCATGTGGGCATTGCAAGCATGGCCTTTCTTTTTAAAAAGAATTTGCAGTTGTGGCATCTAAAAGAAGGAGCCTTAATTCAGTTCCATTTTAGCTTGATGACGAAGAGTCATTTTGGAGCAGCATCTCTACAGGTGCCTTTCTGCAGCGTGCATATCTTTGGGCCTGTACCACAGTGGGTTAATCTGTAGTGGGATGATGAATGCAGGGCCCTGCCTTGCAGCAATATGTCAGACTACATGACCTGCAGCATTGATGGGCAACCTGTGGCCCTCCAGATTTTGCTGGACTACACTTTACATCATCCCTGACCAGAACTGACCATGGTAGCTGGGCTTTTGGAAGTTTGGCTACAACATTCACAGCTTCCCCAACCCAGCTTTTTGGTCCTGTGAAAAATAAGGACTACTCTGTCAAATAAGCAGCAAAATTATTAATCTGAACATCATATACTCTGTGTGTGTGTGTGTGTGTGTGTGTGTGTGTGTGTATATATATATATATATATATATATATATATATATATATACATATATATATATATGTTGGGCCTTTTAATTGTTCTTTGGAATACCATTTATTGCTGCTAGTTTTATCTGCTATTTTACTTCTTTTGACCTTTTGTAGTATTTTATTGTTACAATTATTTTCTTATTGTTTGCTGTGCTGCTTGTCAACATAACTATCCCGAGGGCACCTCACACTAATGCATGTTATTCGTAAAATAAATAAAAAGTCTGAAGTGCAAATTGCAGTTATAAAGCAAGAGTGGGATACAAAATGTATCTATAAACTCCTACTCCAGATAGCTAGCAGCCTATCTATATAATACAGTTGCAGGAAATGTGGCTGTCCTTATCACTACTTCCTTCCTAGGTAGATTTTTTTTCTTAATGTGCATAGGTTACTTGAGAAGCAGCTACGTAATTAAAACAATTCTAGCTTACAAATAGTTTTAAATCTAAACTATATTATTAATGTTGCTTGTGTGAAGACTCTGGAGTGACCACGACACCATATTGGGGACTGGAATGAGTTTCCTGATCTGAGCCTGTTGCTGGTGATCAGGGGTCTACTGAACCTGAGGCTGGCAGGTCTGAGACTCATCGAACCAGAGCCAAGGCTGTCTTGGACGCATTGTTCTGAGCCCCAGGAACTGCAACTCTAGTCCAACAGTGCAAAGGGCCATGGGGCACAGAAGTGCCAGAGCGTTGGTTGGCTCTTTAAGAATTTCCAGTTCTTCAAAAGGGGCAGAGCATAGAAGCGGTATAGCAAGTCGTTAGTAGTGCTGTGAGCAAACACCCTGCCTTGCCCCATGGGTATCTTCACAGAACCAGCGCAGGATAATTTGCCTTGAGTGCAGGCCATTGTTTTCAAAACTTGCCAGTGCAAGGCGACTGACCTAAATAAGGATAGAGGAATTAACACTTGCAACTTGAAGTGGATCCAAGCTTGATTGGGGCCCCAAACCTACAATTCACACTGGGGAACAATTGGAAGCTTTCCCCCCAATGCAAAGTGCAGGTGTGGGGTGGTGGAGGATCTGGGTCAGGGGCACAGGGGAGGAGGCAAAATTTATGTTAAAAACAACAACAACTCTACCCCTTTTGCTGCAGTCCATGCAGCCTGCCCCTTCTCCAGAGAATATTAGCACTGTTATGTAGCATATTCTGATTTTTCTAGTAATTTCTGTGTGCACCAAGCTTCAGTTTTATACAGGTTCTAAAAACACCTTAACAGCTTTGTGTGAAATCCAAGTGTCTTATTTCCTATTCGTTCCTATTCATCTATCAGTCTCTGTCACAGAAAAATAAATACATAGCAAGTTTTGTCTTGATGGTTTCTACTCAAGAATGCAACACCCTGCTGTTTATTCTCCGTACTGTTCTCAGAGGTTTTCCTGTATGCATTATCAAAGTAAGCTTTAGTACAAAAATTATTAAGAATTCCCATTGATTTTGCCTGCTAAACTGAGAACAAAGGACATGGTTGAAGGGGGAAAGGGTTACAAAAAGTAGTCAAATCAGATTAAAACAGTTCTTCTTAACATCCCATGAATACTTTATATTCAATAGGGAATGAATCGATGATACTCTGAAAGTGCTTAACAAACATTAATGGATTTGGATGAATCATGAGCCGTGACAACTTTCTTGCTTGGCTCCCTGGGGAATTATTGTTCCTTTCACAACTGAAGAAGTGAAAATGTGTCAAAGAATCCTAAATTTTATGATACTCTGTAACATAGATTATATTTATTTTGGGAGTTACCAGCTTTATATACTATTGAATCACCTTTTCATAGGATTTAAGACTCTCCAACATGCCTCCAGCTCAATCTTGTGAATGAAAATCAAATGTTAGCTATCTCAAAATACACATTTCTGCATCATTTTGAACAGAATTAACACTTTGCAGGTATAATTCATGGAGAGACACACTATTTGGAAAGCTGTGTGTTACACTGTTGCAACCAGTATAAGGCTGTGTATCCAATACCAGCATAAAATGCAGCTAGGTTGTTTCTTTTTCTCAGTTTGGATCAAAGCTGGTTTGGGGAAAGGGGCATCAAAACCCAGTATTTTGTAAGAAACAACAGGATAGATATGGAGTGTGGCTAACGTTTTGTGTACACTGACTCCCAAACCAGTGGTGGGAGCGAACTGGATGTAGAGTAAATGGGAGTTCTGTCAGACCTACCACACATAAATAAGGCTGTAACAATGGCTACGTGACCTGTGCTCCTATAATGAACACAGTTGAGAAAGCTATACACAAAATGGAAATTCCCAGCAATTTGTGCTGGTGTGTAAACAGACATGTGACACGCAACAGTTCCATGTCTGCAACTTAAGGTGGACTGGAATTCCTAACACACTCCACCCCTGTGGAAGCAGTGGGCAGCCATTCTAGGCCAGCTTTGTCCTGAGTTACTGAGTACCTGGCAGCTGGCCCTGCAGCCAAGAAGATAACCTAACCAAGCCTTTTGACCTTCAATATTTAAAATCTATTTTCATTCTCAGAGCCTCCCCTTTCTTTTGAAATATCTAACAAAGTGGCTTGATGTGTGGATGGTCCGAATCCACCCATCACTAATGCGCTATTAGTACATCAGTGACAAGTTGCAGAATGCATCCACGAAAACACACATGTCCAGAGGGGCCCTTTCTGGATTGAATCTTAGGATCAAAGATATTTACTAAAGGCTTGTTTAGTAACTCCTTCGATTCCCTGTATTGGTTTTGTGTTGGCTTCTGTGCTGTTCCTGTTCCTGGCGTATAATGATAGGAACCC
Organism: Lacerta agilis; assembly: GCF_009819535.1. Lineage (NCBI taxonomy): Eukaryota > Metazoa > Chordata > Lepidosauria > Squamata > Lacertidae > Lacerta > Lacerta agilis. Next base: position 30,213,527 of record NC_046317.1, on the reverse strand, counting down.
ACACATACTGTTAATTAATCTGAGACTGCAGGATGCCAATTTTTCAAAGTGCTTTGTTATGTCTAATTAGGGCCGTGTACACATTACTGGCTTAAACGCAGCAAGGTCATTCTTTTTCTCAATTTGGATTAAAGTTGGTTTTATGAAAAATTAATCAAAATGCAGTATTTCATAAGAAACAGTAGGATAGATTTTATTTATAAATATTTTTATTTGTTGCTTTAAAAATGAAATCAAAGCAACTTACAAAAACAAAGATTAAAAATAGATATACAACAAGAATAAGAACAACCTAGAATGCAAATCGAGTTCAACCCCACTCCACTAAAAAATTCAGATAATTAAACTCCGTAGGCCTGGGTGGGTACAAATATTTTAACCTGGCAGCTAAAAACATACTGTTCATGCCTGGCACACCTCCCTGGTGATGGTATTCCAAAATTGGGAAGTCACAACCTAGAAGTCCTCTTCTAGGGGAGCCACCCTCTGTACCTCCTCAGAGAAGGTGAAGATCAAGACCATTGGATCCAGGTTGGTTCATGTGGGGAGAAGTGGTCCTTGAGATATTGGAGTCCTGAACTGCATGAGATTCTATAGGTCAAAATCAGCATTTGGAATCAAGCCTGATTTGTACTTCTGCAGTCCTGAACTGCAGTTTCATGCCTCCAGGCATTCTGTTACAAGCATAAAATAGAGGGAATGAATGTGTATATGTACACACACTCACACACCAAGCTGTATAAATTTACGCAGGCTGATATATATAAGCTGTAGACAGGGAATAAGGCTGCACGAGGAGGCAGTGTAAGTGTGATACAAACTTCTCTTGAGTTAATTATACACATCAATTCTGAATGTGTTCCCCTTTGTAATATTAAGTAACTTATGCCAGCAATCCACCCCCTTTTTAAACACTTCCTTTCCAAATTCTAATAACATTGACATTGCTCTCCATAGGACATCCTCTGTGCCTTATCCTCATCTTCCCAATTAAACAATGTGAACTAAATTGGGAGAGGAGGACAGTTTAGGGTGTTTTAATTATGTAGTTAACTAGGTTGTCCTGTCCCCTGCCATGTACACTTTAACCGTCAGGCAAATTATGTGCGACAGCTGCCATATTAATACTGTAGTTTCAAAGAAAATAATTACTCCCACCATAGACAGTGAAAAGTAAATATCTGTCTTAAGACTTTAACACAACAATTATGCTGGTAAAAGAATAACAGTTAAATTAGGGTTGTTTATGTCAGCTATGTATTATTACGAAGAAACTTTATTATTGAGAACAGGAGTGTCATAGTTGGTGATGGATGCCTTTTTGTTTAAGTGACAAGATCACATTTCTGAAGTTTTATGTGTGTTCCTCTCTACCTCTTACTAGGGTGCAGGTCACAGTGAATATTAATTTGTATGCTCACAGGCAACAAGTGGTATAATGTCTTATGGTTTCCTTACCAGCTGGCACTGAATTTACATGAGAAAAAAGGCTCTTAAATTGAAAAAAGAAAGAGATTGCATTAGAAAATTAACTTCTTTTCTATATATAGAAGTTACAGATCTGGAATTTTCTGCCATGTTTTAGCAGTACACTATGGGTGTGGGGCAGAGAGAGAGAAAGAAACTCTTCTGTCTGCTTGCTCCCACTGTATAGCCTACAGTACTAATTTATAAGTCCTAAATACTTGGAATTGCTGAGGGGAATGACTCCAGTTAAGAATGTTATAAGTAGCAGACAGCATACTTTCATGTGAGAAAATACTGAAGTTTTCAGGGTTCACAACTAATTCTTAGACATGCTCAGTTCTTGTTGTCCTTCCCTCACAGAAATGAAACAATGGCTCTCCAGAAGCTAATGTGAATCAGTCTACTAATTTTAATATTTAATTCATTTGGCATATTATCTCCACAGATCTGCACTCCAGATTTGGTGGTGTTTTTGTCCTGTTCAAATCAGCGGCTGAAAGAGCGGCTGATGAAGCGTGCAGAGCAGCAGGGGAGACCCGATGATAACCTCAAAGCTACACAGAGACGCCTAACGAATTTCAAGCAGAACACGGTTCCATTGGTCAAATATTTCCAGGAAAGGGGGCTGATCATGACTGTAAGTTTTCAGTCAGTGTATATGCTTGGTAAACAAATTGTAACTGTTGTTGAATTCCATGTAAGTAGAGGCATAGCATTATAGCCAATGTAATGTAGGTCTATTAATTTCAGGTCTATGTTGATAAATACCACTGCACAAATTCAGAAATAAGCCTTTAAAAATGATTGTTTCTCTCTAGAAAAAAGACACATAGACATGTACCTTTTATATTACATTGGAGACTTTAAAGATTTTCATTCGTTTACAGAAGTATGTATCTTTCTATTCCAAATATAGGTAGTCTGGGTTTTGTAATTTTATATCTATCCTAGATAACTGATAAGGCTCCATATAGTGTAGAGCTATTCTGATGCTCTTTCTGTAGATACAGATATGCACATTCATAAAATATTATTAGAAGTTTGTCTTTAGAAATGATTTCCCACCTTTGGGAAAATATATCAGTATATTTCTGAAGCTACCTGTGGTTATTTTGCATTCTAAAATAGCTATTGGGTGAAAATAATCATGGAACTTCTGGGAACATGTAGAGTGGCACTCTGTATTGATTGGCTCAGAACTATAAAGGGTGCATCCTTTTCAGTTTTACCATTGATTCATGTGTAGTTTCTTTGCTCAAAGTTAGAGAAAGTGGTGAGGTTTGTTTCAAGGCAACAATGTCATTTATTTGAAAAACCCTTGGGGAAATGAGTCTTCAAAATCTCAGAAAAACTTTCCATGCTATGCCAGGGCTAGTGATTCATCAGTTCTTCACTAATATAAACTAACAGCATTTCTGTTGAGTCGTTCAGGATGCATACTAAAGTGGCCCAGATAGCTCTTGCTAACATTTCTGAGATGAACTCTGCTTTCAAAGTAAAGTGACATCTAGGTACCTTTTTTCAATGTAAAAGTATACTGCAATGAAGTATACAGTTAGGGCAGTGATCCCACACACTTACCTTGGTAAGTTTCATTGAACTCCCGGAGCCCCAGCTGGAGCGCTGGAAGGGCGTGCAAAGCCCCGCGCCGCTCCAGCGCCACGCCACTCATCCCCCGCTCGCCCACCCCCCCCTCCCGAGGGGCGGCCAGCGCAGGAGGGAGGCGGGCGGAGAGGCGGCACGCCGGGGGCGCCGAAGGATCCCTCTAAGACGGCCCTGACTGGAGCCATAATGTGGGACTCATTTAATTAGAATATTTGTGTGAGAAATTAAAGGAATCAGGAAAGAAAGAATAATGTTGATCTAGTGTGTAAAAAGAGTCTGGCTTGCAGATAAGTAACTTCCGTTTAGTTATTGCACAACAATTCTTAATTATTATTTTTTAAAGAAACTTTAGCATTGTACAGCAAGCAACTAAACTGAACTCAGGGAAATATTATTTGGAAAATAAGGTGATTGCATGACAGTTTTAGAAGGATTTAAAGCAGGGAGAACTATCTTCTGGGCAAAAGTATGCCCTGGAATATTTGTGCTCTGACATAGTGCAGTGGGGGATGACTTGTGTAACTGGGGCTTCTGTGATGGAGGAAGAACTGCAGAGAAACTGTCAGCACAAGCCACGCTGCTGCTCCCGCCGCTACAACGAGAGCCCCGAGGCCTAGCGGCCCAGAGCAGCCCGCCCTGCGGAGCGCTGACGCTCTGGAGGCCCCCACTCGCACGCAACCTCCGCTTCCACCACCACCCCCGGCTTCCCTCCTTGCTCCACTCTTGCAGGCCGCGGCCTCTCCTCTGCCGGAGCCTGGGAGTCACGGCGGCGGCTGCCCCCCCCCCCCCCGCAGAGGAGAGGAGGTTGAATGAGGAGGACGAGGAGCCGCCACAGCCGCCGCTCAGAGCCCAGCACCCGCCTTGCCCAACTTTGGTACCGCTTCGCGGAAGGGACTTTCCCCACACGGCGCACCGCCTCTCCCTTTCTGTCTACTGAGGAGGCCCGGCCAGGGCCAGGGCCTGGCAGGAGAAGCGGCGGCAGCAGCAGCAGCACCACCACCACTAGCTGCTGCTCCTCTTTCCTTTTGCTCGAAAAAATAAAAAAAGATAAAGAAGATGACAGCCGTGGCAGCTGTTATTGCTGCTGACCCCCTCCTGCCCCATTGGCCTGCTTGGTGCTGCTGCTGCTGCTGGCTCTGAGGGGGTTGGCAGCAGGGGGGGCGAGCCCGGCGGAGAGCGAGGGGGACGGGGACGAGGCTCCCTCCCCCTCCCTACGAAGTCTTTTGTCACTGTCTGTCTGCACGTTTCCTCCCTCCCCCCCCCCCGCTCCGCATTGGCTAACAATTAGATTTTTGAGCCCTTAATTCCCCCCCCCCCCAATCTTAAAGTATTGGGAAAGAGAAGCGAAGAGACGTGTGTTTGTTTGCTCTTTCTCCTTTTGGGAGAGACTCTGTGCGCCCCTGTCTACTCCCCCCCCCCCGACCACATATGTTCTAGTGCCCGTTATTTTAGCGGGCTTAAACCACTAGTACGACATACTACATGTTCATGCTATGTATTTCCATGACAAGCTGTAAGATAAGACTGCCTCTCTATAAAAAAATTAAATAAACATACTTTACTCCTTTTTTCCACAGCAATTTTTCCTTCCTAGAATTGTACTTGCAAAACCCAAATAATACCATTAAATTGCAAAAAACATTTGGTAGGCATTACTTCTAAGAATATATTTCCAGCAGTTATACATTTCAGTCTGCCAAGTAAAAGCCATGGAGATGGCGTTAGATTTCCCCAAGGATTCTCATTTCTCCTCAGCATTTCTTTGTGAGCTCTTTTTGGGAAGATGACAGCATTAGACCTTTTAGTAATTCCTTTAATGTTATTGAACAGAAATGTACTTTATGATTTCTTTGTAACGTCACAAAAACCTATTTTGCTCTTGAAGTCTTGCTTCAACTTTTACAGATAAATCTAGCCCAACTCCTTCCCTTTAGTTAAATTTCAGAGTTTCTTTTTCTTTCTCATTTGGGATTCAGCATTTAAACTAAACAGGTTTTAGCTCAGATTTGTGATCCCTCTGAATGCTATTTATCTTTTAAAAATCAACAATAAATAAATATACCTTTGCTGTTCGAATAAAGGAAGCTATAAAATTCTTTGAGATTTTTTAAAACTAAAAAGTGCATGTAAAAATAAATGAAACCTGTGACAGAAAACAGATGAAGAGAAAGTGACTCAAGTGAATGCTGAAAGTTTGACACTTTCAAAGAGGCCAGTAGAGATTGTGAGTTACCAAGTGAAATGCAACCATGTACTGTCTGCCTGTCTTGCTTTGTTTTGCCCTATCTCAGAACAGGGCACCATCGTTACTAGTGATGGGTTGCGTTTGTCTCAGGGCATCGTATGTTGGGCAGGCCATTGGAAAGTTCCAATGATAGCATTCCCTAGTCCTGTTGAGGCTCACATTTCAGAACACTTCTACCACAGCCAGAAAAGTAGACTTTTCAACTGTTTATACAGGGTTAGGATGCAAAACATTAAGCTCTGGGTCCCTTGGCTTTCATGACACCCAAGGAAAGCCCTTCTAGTTTTTATAGCAGGAGTAGCCATCCTGGAGGGCACCACATTGGTTACCTCTAGACTTACAGGGTTAGCTGATGCTATGACAGCATCTTGTTCACCTTTGATGACGCCAGTACATAACTTGAGTCTAATGTACGTAATTATTTTTGGATATTCCCAGTGCTTTTCCATGCTCTTTCCTTTAGCGCAGCTGAGATGTATTTTATCAGTCCTACAGTCTGTTGGTATTGCTGTGCTGATATTTGGACGAGCCCTTGAAGATTTGCCACCTGTCAAAATAGACAGTATTGAGCTAGATGGATCATTGGCCTGTATGGCAGCTTTATAAGTTCATGGCTATATGACAGTCTTCTGAAATGCTAATTCATCCACTACCTCCTTCTAGGTTTCTGCTTTCATACTGAGATTTCTTTTGTCCCCTGGGAAATTTGTCTCAGCTTGCAAACTTTTCTTGAGCCTTTATACAAACACTGAAGCCAAGGATTGATTTGATTGTCCTCTTTTATTAATGCGTCCCCTATTTCTCCCATCTGCTAGTTCTGTAACTTTGCAGTCCTGTTTTGTCATGTTCTCTACAAGTACTGGACCTTTCGTATGAACTTTACAGGGTTCAACACAGGTCTCCTTTTTTCATTAAAAGTACTTAACTTTTCACTGCCCATTCAGTTTTATAACTCATCTTCCCTTAATCTGAAGGTCTAGTATGCCATTTTCTTAAGTGAACTTTTGTATGCTGACCATATAAAGGCACCAGAGGGAGCACTCCAGATTGGCTCTGCTGCTTTGTCCATGCACCCCGTCGTTGCCACTGCCCCCAGCCGCCTACAGCTCTGTGCCAGTCGCTACTGCTAAAACCTCAGTTCCTATTAAATTACTAAAAATTGGATAGGATGCAGAGCTGACTTTGTTATTGTGTAGGACAGTGTTTTTCAACCTTTTTTGGGCAAAGGCACACTTGTTTCATGAAAAAAATCACGAGGCACACCACCATTAGAAAATGTTAAAAAAAATTAACTCTGTGCCTATATTGACTATATATAAAGTAATTTTTCAATTTTTCCCACGGCACACGGCACACATGGTTGAAAAACACTGGTGTAGGAGATGGATATGGGCAATTCTACAGCAAAAGTCTGGAGCAACTGCAAAATATTTGGGGTGTTCAGGAGATCGTTTCTGCAGGTCAACAGAATCTATTCTAATCCAATGCAGGCCTGTCATTGCCATGAGTGAAACCAGATTGGTTCTTTTGTAGTTAAAGTATGAGTTTAAATACGATTCCTTGGAAGATAATACAAGCAAAATTTATTCAGAGTTCTCTTTCATTACGGCGAAGTGCAGAAAGTCATTTTCTGATCAAATTGTGAGATCTTTAAATCCTGCACATATGATTGCTTCTGTTCTTTTGGGTTCTTTATTTACCACTGCTATTAAATGGGGAGGAAAATAACTCTCTCCTTATCTTTCTATTCTTATTCTGATAGTTACAGAGATTTTACTTTTTATCACTTATAACATTATATTGAGCATTCCTTGAATTCAACATAACTGAAGCTTGCACTGGCTGTGCATATACTACCGGCCAGGCTCACGGTTTGTGTATTACCGGTAATCCCTTAACAACTTGGGTCTAGGATACTTAAAGGACTACCTTATCCATTATATCTCTTCCCAATCACAGAGGCTTTAGGGAGGGTCATTGCTAATGATCACCCATGGCTCAGACGCACAGCTCATGCCAGGTAGAAGCCATGTGTTCAAAACTGTGGGTCCAATTTTGTGGAACTGGTCAAACAGGCCCCCTCCCTGTTGAATTCTGACACCAACTGAATACTTTTCTTTTTAATCCAGCAAGTATTTTAACTGAATTCTGATTTTATAGTTTAACTGAATTTTATTGCATCAATTTTACTGTACACTGTTCAGAGACAAATATAATTAGGCAAATATAATTTTAATTAAGCAAATATAAATTATTATTTAAATTGTTGATATAAAGTAAAAAATAAAGGCAAAGCAAAGCTGTATCTGTACAAAGTATCTCCCCTCCCCCTTCACTAATTTTCAATAGCCTTTTCCTGCTTGGGTTCCTCTTCTCCTCTTCATCCCTTCTCCCAAGGAGGTGCTCTCTGCAGGCATCCTGTCTAAGCAGCTCTTGTGTGTTCAGTAGCCTCTCCTTTCTTCCCTCTGTATGCTGTGGTGAGAACAGGATGCTGGACTAAATAGGCCATTGGCCTGATCCAGCAGGTTTTTCTTGCATTCTTATGTAGTGTATCTCCCCTCCCCACCCCGGCATAATGCAATTACAGTATCGGATTTCTCTGTCAGCAAAACAAAGGAAGTCTACCACTAAGGACAGATTGAAAATTGGTTCTTCTGTTTTGCCATGTGTATTTAGAAATTCAGTTGGTTGCAAACAAGAATAGAAGCTTTTGAAGCTTTCTTCACTAATTAGCATAAAACACTCATTATCTCTGGACTCGGCTAGATTGGTAAAGAAAAAGTGATTTATATGCATTGGATATTCAGAAAGGGGAGGAGGAGAATGGGTATTTCAGTTCCTGACTCAGCTCTGCAGTGAGGTGACCCCGCAACTCGGGGAGCTATGAAATAACTCTGAAGTGGCAAAACATTAGCTTCTAGCTATTTACAAAGTGCTAGTGAATGCTCACGTGGAACACCAGAGGTGTTGAAAGCATGTGCTATGTATGAAAATATTCCAAAAAACATGAAATTGCCATCAACGGTAATGGCTGTTTTAAAACAGAAAGACTGACAATTCAGTGAACTGTCTAGAGTATTTAAAGCAGTTGAGCCACATCTTCTGTTCTTGATGTAGATTCATTTATGGAATGAGACGTATTTCCATTAATACTTAAATGCATTAAGGTTCTTTCCTCAATACTTTTGAGATGCTGTTTCCATCTCTGTGTTCATCCAGTTATTTAAATTGCTTGTTAGGCTGTCAGCTTGTCATACAGGGTTTTAATTTCCTGCAGGCTTTGCTAATTTACTCCCTGTACAACTTCAGTTTAGCTGTCTTTGTTGAACCCAGCAAGGCTTCTCATAATTAAAAGTCAGAAACTACATACAGTCTTGCATTTCTAAGGTTAATAAATACGAATGATATTTTCATTGCCATATTCTGTTAAACTAATCAGTTAAGGTCTTGAGCATGCAATGCTTAAATTCACTATTTGATGCAGTATGGAAGCATACACCTATACCAAGAATAGTGTAAACCATCCACTTACATCATAACAACTAGAATTACTTTTGCTATCATAAGTGCCCTTTTCCAAGCCACTATCATCGTAAAAATGGCTGCTGAGATCCCTATGTAAGTGGACAGTTCACATCAAAGTTTATCTATGCAATTGTATACCTAAGTTAAGTGTGTCATCAAATGGTGAAAATAAGCACTGGGGCTTATTAACTATAAGAAAACACACATGGATTTCTAGATTGCGAAATGGTTTTAGATCCTGTAGTGGCAACACAAATTTGACTGTGTACACACCATAAATTTATAGCACATTTAAAGCACATCACTTACCTCAAAGAATCCTGGGAACTCTAATTTGTTAAGGGTGCAGGGCATTGTGCTCTATGAGGGGTAAGCTATGGTTCCCATGATTTTCTGGGGTAGTTCATATGCATTAAATATATGACATGTAAATTCTAGCAGTCTAAAACAGGACTAGGAAACCATGAGGGTAGGGAATACAGTCTGCCAGGGCTCTCTGTCTGGATCTCAGGAATCTTATCTATTTCCTTACATTTATTTTATTTTATTTATATCCCACCTTTCTTCCTAGAACCCAACGCAGCATATGTGTATTTCTCAGGCAGCCACCCATCCAAGCACCGACCAGAGCCATAACTGTTCCACATCGGCAAGGTGGTGGCCTCATGTGCTTTCAAACTATACTCTTCGGACCAAACCATGGGAATATATAGTGTGTACCCACCCTATTTTTCCCAGAGGGTGGGTACACACCATGTGTCCTTAAACTGATAATAGTTTTAGTAGTAGTAGTAGTAGTAGTAGTAGTAGTAATAGAAGTAACAATAATTTATTACTTGTACCCCGCCCATCTGACTGGGTTGTCCTAGCCACTCTGGTTGGCTTACAACAGAATATAAAAGAACACAACAAAACACAAAAAATTAAAAGCTTCCTGATACAGGGCTGCCTTCAGATGTCAGTGCCACAACTTTCCCTCTCTGTCCTGAGATTGCATTTTAATAACTCAGAAAGAACACGCTCTCTTAAGTCTGATGCAACATTTAGTGTTGTTCCACTGGAGTTGTTACCAGTCTAGTGGTTTACAGGAAAAATGTGAACGACTGAATCTCTTTCCCATTTCATTTTAATCTTTCTACTGTGCTTTTCTAGAACCACTTTTCAGTCACAAAACACTTGTTTTGCTAAAGAACAATGGTTGCCTTATTCTCAGTCGTTACTCTCTTCCTACATTGTCCACAATATTGTCATTTTTGCAAGATACTGTAAAAATCACAATGTATTCAGCATGTACGAGGCAGCAGTGTTTCTCTTTGTGATTTTCCCCTTCCCTCTTTTATATGTCTACTGCCAAGCATTTATGTCCACCATCTTCGATGACTTCATCTCTCACTGAATTCCCTGTTCATGACAGTTTATGTGCCCTTATGATACACTGTGCCTCCAATTCCAGATTGCTCAGAATTTCCCTTCTTTAGGTGTCTTGGAATATTTGAGGGCTGTTCCCTTTTGACCAAGTCACATTTTGGTTCAGGGCTTATGTAGGTACTTTGCAACAAGAAAAAGGAGCAATTATATTTGTGATAATTTACAACATAAATTTACAATAAACCAAGAGCCCTTCTACACATACCATTTACAGTGCTGTAGCTGCTATTTGTTTCAGTGTTTTTTGAAGCTAAATTTGTATGTCACTGTTTTATGGTATGTGATTGCCCTGTTTGCTGTCCACACGAACTAGTAAGTGGTCAGAGTTATGAGTATGGACACAGAGCAGTGATAGTCCTTAAAAAGGGGTTTTGTGTGTTTGTGATGCTGCGGTATTTAACACCTGTTATTCCAGAATTATGTTTGGCGGCGGCGGCGGGGGCTGGGAGGGAACAGGACGGTTAGATGGCAATAATTTCTTGAGTTAACTGCTTTGGTCTGAGATATGCATAACCTGTCAGAAGAGGCTGATGAAAGGGGGAAAGTGTGAAATGGAAGTTGCTCAAACCACACACTCCAAAGGCCACATGAAATGTGGGAAATTGCATAAAACAGCTTCAACATAATGAAAATATTGTAGAACTATTTCAGATCTTTGACCAAAAAAAAATTGGCTATAGAAGAAAAGATGGTTTGATGACTGCAATATTCCGGAATAGCAATGGAATAATAACAAGTTCATGTGGAAGTGCGCAGAAAATCTTTTAAAAGCCAGCAACAATAGTGCTACAATTTATATGTCTGGAAGGGACACAAACCTCTTTTCAGAAACTCCACAATATAGGTTTCCTCTGCCCCTCCACTTTACAGAAGAATTGTCTACTGATGCTTTCACTAATGCCCTAGCCTAGCCCATCTATTTTCTATTGCCTTGATCAAAGCACAGACTCTTTTAATAGCTGTGTAATTCCTGGCTTCTTGTGGAAGAGCAGGTGAGAAACCAAATGTAATCATAACCAAAATTGTTTTGTTCAGTCAATATGAAAACAATATTCCAGAAGTACTCCGAATGGCTATGCATATCTATAACTTCATTAAGTGGCTCGGTACAACATTTTATGTTTACTTTTATGTTTAGCTTGCCTATTAAATATGCAGAATCCATATATATATATATATATATATATATATATATATATATATATATATATATATATATATATATATATATATATATATGGAAATTTAGCTGAAATTACAAAGCACTGCATATTTCCCCCTCACTGTCCCAATGCTAAAATTTGCCTCACTTGCTTCACTTATGACTATCAAAAAGCTTGCTTTAGGAGGAAAGAGCTTAATAAGTATATACAATACAGCAGAGGCAATAGAAAATTAAGCACACCAAAGAGGCTCTGCTTTAAACTGTGTATTCTGCAAGCGCTTTATACGTTAGTTCTCAACAAGCTTCCTTTCCTCTTAGTTCTAGTGAGACATGCTGTGTTATATTGCCTTTGATTTCTAGAGTTCAATGCTGTCAAGCCACTGAGAAATTATGCAGTTTTCCACCTCTAGAATAACAATTATAAGGAATGTGGTAACTTAATGCAATCACATTACTCCACTTTTTAAACACTTAACAGCATTACTTAGACATCTGAAGCCCTTCCCACACTTTCGTTCCTTTTGTACCATATGATAAAAAGACAATACAGTATGCGTGATCCAGCCAAAGTTAAACACTCTGAATTTCCATAGATACAGTGGGAGCATATTTAACATTTACAACATGCTTTACTTTCCCACTTAAGTCAATGGGACTTTACATTGCATACCTATTGGCTTGATTGTACTTTTGATTTTTTTTAAAAAAATACATTTAGTATGTACTTTTGGTTAGACAAAAACAACCAGCCTGTTGTTCTAGATAAGCCTTTCTCAACCTTGGGTCCCCAGACATTATTGGACTACAACTCCTATCATCCCTGACCACTTGTCTTGCTAGCTAGGAATGATGGGAGTTGTAGCCCAACAACATCTGGGGATCCAAGGTTGAGAAAGGCTGTTCCAGATAGTTTTTGGCAATAAAAATTATTCAACGTGAACTGAAGAATTAATGTAAATAATGATGAAGTAATGTATATTGTATTTGGGTTAGAAATTTGCATTCCCCCCCCTACAGATTGTTTAGCTTTTGTAGCCTAAACTCAGGGTGGGGCTAGAAGATATTAGCTTCTTAACACTCTCCCTGCCTGGCAATTTTAATACCCCCCTCCAAGCTGACTTTCAAAGGCAGAAGTGAGTCTAACTGTGGGATAAATGGTTGGGAGGCATTTGTAGGTGAGAATCAGCTGGTGAAGTAAAGATTTGGAACACAGGAGTTGTCTTAGGTTGAGTCAGGGCAACACTGACTAGAAGTGGCTCATCTGGTTATATTGGGGATTCTTCACAGTCTTACCTGGGCATACCAGGGATCAAACCTGTGACTTCTGCATGCATAGCATGTGTTCCACTTTTGTATTGCGCTTCCCATTTTTCAATCCTCATATCTTTGCAAATTCAGGGATTGTAGCTATTCTTAGCAGAGGAAAAGAGGCATTGCAAAATTGGAATGCTGAAGAAAGATCCAACTGAGAGATGGTGTATTGCAGTCTTAACAAGATATCAATTTTCCAAGCTTTCAGTTTACACGTTGTTGTTTTGTATTGTCTCAGAAATAAGCCCTTGGACCAAATCTTGTTAAATACAAACATTGCTGTAGGGAAACAAATCCAATTTTCAAAGTCCATAAACTTTTTAAATGCCCATTATCTTTATTGTACTGTATTTATAAACCAAAAGGCAATATAACAAAATAGTTTAAATTGAGAATATGATTCAAGAAGCATAAATATAAGTTTGAACTAAATAAATTAGGTCTAATGCATTTTGGGGCATGAAAATGAACACTGGGGAGCTCTTGTAAATCATCTAGGCATCAGTTATGAACCTCCAGTTAATATTTTTAAGAAGCAATTGTAGTTTGGTGTAAAAATCTTTTAATGCCTTCCTTCACTGACATAGCTTACATAAAGGTATATAATTTGAAGGCTAGGTTTTACTGTTGTAACCAGTAAATCTCAGGTAGAAACAAACAACAACCGATAGCAGAAGGGCTGGCATTATCCTGCTTAAACGACCAAAGCTTCAAATTGTTAGCAGAGGAACATTTTGCTTGGATACATGCAAGGGAAGTGTGGTAGTTATCTAAGCCAGTTTGTGCATCCTACAACCTGTGCCTATGATTCATGATGGAACAGCATAGTACTGCAATTCCACATATTAAGAAGAAGAAGAAGAGTTTGAATTTGATACCTCGCTTTTCACTACCCGAAGGAGTCTCAAAGCGGCTAACATTCTCCTTTCCCTTCCTCCCCCACAACAAACACTCTGTGAGGTGAGTGGGGCTGAGAGACTTCAGAGAAGTGTGACTAGCCCAAGGTCACCCAGCAGCTGCATGTGGAGGAGTGGAGACACGAACCCGGTTCCCCAGATTACGAGTCTACCGCTCTTAACCACTACACCACACTGGTTTAAGAAGCTTGTTTCTGTTACCAGCAGCTATACATAGGTTGTTGCAATTGTGAATTGAGGCTTAGCTGACGTAAGAAATCTATGAGTTGATTGCCTATGTCTTTTTCTTTGCTTGAAAGTAGATTCAGGGGAGCTCAGTTTGGACTTCTCCAAAGCTACTGTTAGTCCCCTAGGGGAGGAGTGGTAAGGGCAGATACTAGGGAGACTTATTTCAAATACTGGGCACCTGCCTTTCCCTCCCCTTATGACTAAGAGCAGTTTAGAAGGCAGGGGCAATTCTGATAGAGAAAATGGCACTAAGATTAACCCCCATGCCCCAGCACTGTGATCCTAAGTCCAAATCGCCCTTTCCCAATGGATGCTTCTAAGCAAAGAATAAGACGTTGGATGGTCCGATCACATCATGACTAGTTTAGCCCCAGAGAGTTTAAGAAAATGTGCTTTGAAACAACCAATTAATGAATATGTTCACATGTAACAGTTTTCCAGAGGAATTTATGGCCTCTCCCTTAAAAACACCTCATTTTCTCTCCGCAATTCAATTCTTATATGCACTATTTTAAATTCAGTGATCGTTGAGTAAGGGAGTAATTACAATTAATACTTTTTTTCTCATAAGGAGGCTCTAGCCAGTTATTTCTGTCTGGAATAACCAAAGTAGTTACCTTCAGTTGAACAGGCAAACTATCTTAGGTAACCTTATAAGCATTTGCCTTCACGAGAAAGCGATCTGACAGCAATAGGTAGATTGACCTACAAGTCAGTAGAGGAAGAGATAATCTTTAAAGCTGAAATACCATACTTACTTACCTTGGAGTAAATCCTATTAAACAGGGAGGCTTACTTTTGAATAGACATGTATAAGATTGTGCTGTAAAGTATGTGGGGCATAAGCTGTTTTGCCTGATTAATTTGTGCTGCAAGTACTCTATTCAAGGTCCTGGGTTCACATATTGGGTACAAGCTGGGAAACCAAAGGCTGAATCTGCAGGGCTTGTTCCAGAGGTCACTAGATTACACTCAGACTGTACCTTTCAGGGGCTATATAGCTCAGTAGTAGAGCACTTGCTGTACATAGGTTCCATCTTCAAGTAAAACACATCAAATAGCAGCGTTAGGGAGAAGCTTTGTCTGAGACCACAAACTGCTGCCAGATTGAACCATTAGACCCTTGGTCTGGCTCAGTGTAAAATGACTTACTGCATTCTTATGTGACTCCAGTACATTTAGTAAACCATCCTACATCTCTAGTTATTATTAGCTGTCTTGGAAAGTTAAGGATTCAAAATAAGGAGAGAAACTATGCTGAGTTTTAATACCTATGCCACTTTCCTCCACCACTGTAATTCCCTTGGCCAAGACACTTGTGTATATATTGTCCACTTCTATTATAGTTACTGATGACAGCCTGAGGGACAGAGCAAAACAACTTGACTAGTGCATCATTGGCAATGCAGAAAAAAAAGAAACGACAACATAGAACTTAAATATCTAAGAACTGAATCGGGGAGGAGAAATGGAGAGGAGTAAATAGATTTCTTCTGTCAAAAACGCTCAGCACAACTGTCATTACATTTTAAAAGCAGTTAAAATGCAATCAAAAGCCAGATTGACAGTATGGCCCTCCTCCTTCATTTTTTATCACATAATACTAACCAGTCATCCACTCAACACAAAGCAAACCTTCTCATTACTCACATATTAGCCTCACAGCAAGAGAACTTCCAATTAAGCATGGCAGTTTTCTCAGAGTATTTTTGGGGTTGGGAACACACACAGCACTCATCCTGTTGCTGGTTTGTACAAAGCGGGAACATGTTTTAAAATTGGTTTAATTAACAGATTCAATCAAAGCAGTGTAGACCAACCCTGTTTATATTTTCTTGAAAGTTTGTCCTATTGCAGAGAATTTTGTTTCATTTTGGTGTGCTCAGCTATGCCTAACTCTGCATAGGATGGGACTCTAAGCTGTAGTCCTTCAAATACTTACTAGGGAGACTTACCTGGTATTTCAAATTAACAAGTGGTAGGATGCAGTTGTTAACTACTACATCTGAGAGGACCAGTTTTATTTAGTGATCCTTAGGCATCGCCTGCTTATTTTTGAAGCCAATACTCTTCCCAGCTCTATTTGGAGATGCAGGGATTGAACCAGAGGCTTCTGCATGCAAAGCAGGTGCTATACCTCCGGGCTATGGATCCAAAGCTTTAACTGAGACACAACTCATTATTTTAGTCTCTTACCAATCGTGATTCATGAAAGATTGCAAGTTTACATTGACACAATGTTACATGTTTGCATGCCTAGATAAAGAGATGATAGATGAGGAATTTGGATATAAGAAATGTCATCAGCATTGTTTTGGGTTATGTGACCACTATGTTAATAGGATTGGAGAAATGTAGTATTGTTGCCAACAGGTTAGGACGAATGCAGCTTAGTTACATGATAATCTAACGCTATCAAGCAAATTATTAAACTACCATATAGGAAGAACTGATAAGAGTCAGTTCAGTAGCTCTCCAATGATCTCCTTAAATTATTTTGTGAATTAACGTTTAGAGACAATGTATATGTACTGTTACAACCCAAATATTATGTTTATTATTTTATTATTTGTTAAATTGGTATACCGCCCTATACCTGGAGATCTCAGTGCGGTTCACAGCACAGAATTTCAATATAAAAAAACACAAAATACATAATACAACAAAAACAAAGACAACTCAATGACAAACCTACCTATACAACGCTGACACAAACCTCACACATACACTATTTGAAAGAACGGAAGTGTGCTACCCTCATTCTCTCTCCCCCCACTCTTCTCCCCCAACCTTATACTGTATACAGTATTAAAGTCGCACATCAAATATGACTGATCTATAGAAAGGACTTTATGATCTGAAAATTGAGTTGATATATGTACTTTAGTAACCAAAGAAAATCTTTAAAAGAAACATTTTTAGAAATAACCCTCCCTTCCACAGCACATTTTAAAAGGGCATTAGATGTCAATAAGCCAAAGGTTAAAGAGGAATGTTTTTGCCTGTGATCACTTGTATTTATGGTGGTTCATATCATTCATATAGATGGACGTCCCAAAGAGGTTTATATCTGGCATCATGGTTTTACTATAGCAATGAGAAGCAAGTGTGGCTACTTTTTGATGGCAAGTTATTTGAGAACCATGTTTGATTGCACAGGCTTTAGCCTGCACCATGAGAGGGAAGGGGAGTGAGCAAGCCACCTAACTTAGCATGTGCTGCCAGAAAATGAACATTTTTAGGTTTCCTCTGTTATTTTGTTACTTTCAGAATATCAAAATAGAGGCATCATAACGTAAAGGTTAAACCAATTTAAAATGTTCATAAAGGTTTTCAGAAACAGGAAACATTTATTGTAATGGTATTTCTGGAGCAGGGGACAACGACATGTATTTCAAAACAGTTATTTTTGTTAACCATAAACTGCTAAGGGGACAGGGCTGTAGCTCAATGATAGATCACACGCTTTGCTGGCAGAAGGTCTCAGGTTCAATCCCTGGTGTTTCCATGAAGGGCTAAATCAGAGCTTTCCAAACCTTTCATGTTGGTGATACCCTTTTTAGACATGCATCATTTTGTGACACAGTAATTCAGTTTTACTAGCAAACTAACCCCTTTCCAGCCCCAAGAGGAGCGCGGGGAATGTTTGCATGACACATCTACACACTGTAGCCAACACACTAAACATGTTGTGACACACAGTATGGAAATCTCTGGGCTAAATAGTATTAGAAGTATAACAAAATTGTTTAGCCACCATTATAAAATAAACCAATTATTTTAGGGGATGTTGCTTAGTTAGACACAATTCTTTCAAAGAATTATTAACAGAGTTCACTGTAAATATTGAACTCTTTTTGGATTAATGCTTCTAAAATTGAGAATGTATTTCTTACTCAATGACTTGGCCAGGTTTTATTGTTCATTTCGAAAACAGTTGAGATAAACAAGAGATGGCCCTATAGTTTGGTGGCCTTTCACATGCTGCAACTGTTGTGGTTTCATTTCAACCAATAATGGGGGACTCTGAGTCCCACCAGCCCCAGCTTGCGTGGCCAATGGTGAGGAATGATGGGAGTTGTAGTCCAAATGCATATGGAGGGCAACAGACTCCCTGTACCTGATTTAAACATTTGGTAAGCGGGTGGCGCTGTGGGTTAAACCACAGAGCCTAGGGCTTGCTGATCAGAAGGTTGGTGGTTCGAATCCCCGCGACGGGGTGCCCCCGTTGCTTGGTCCCTGCTCCTGCCAACCTAGCAGTTTGTAAGCACATCAAAGTGCAAGTAGATAAATAGGTACCGCTCCGGCGGGAAGGTAAACAGTGTTTCCGTGCGCTGCTCTGGTTCGCCAGAAGCGGCTTAGTCATGCTGGCCACATGACCCAGAAGTTTTACGCCGGCTCCCTCGGCCAGTAACGCGAGATGAGCACCGCAATCCCAGAGTCGGACGCTACTGGACCTACCTTTACCTTTAAGCTGTTGTAAGAGAAATGTACTTGAAAGTCATTCCAGCCAAAGCCCGCTAACCTGCAGGACAGGCAATGACTGAGTTTATGATGCAGCTGCCAGAGAGGCCAATTCTCTGTTAATAACAGGAAAGTAGTGACTCCATAGTGGGAGAACATGGCTCCGTGGTGGGAGAATTGGAGTGCAAATACAAAAGATTGTTCCTGTTCATTTGTGAAGTGTTGCAGAATATGATCATATCCTAGCAACACCTTAATATATGCAAAAAGGAGGGTTAAAACAAACAATTTTGCTTAGTACTGCTGCTAGCAACTAAAACTAAAGCTTTTTTTTTTTAAAGCACAAGACATTGCTTTAGACTGAGCACTCGTCTGTCTCTTCAACAAAAATAGGCTTCAGGGTGTTGGGATTAAGGTGTGCATCAAACTGCACAGTGGAGTGTTAGCAGGAAAAGCAGGAGAGGCCCACTAAAATATAAATGAGCTGCTTGCCCTTTGGATTCATTCTTCATGAAACGAAACATTAATCCAAAATGAAGAACGACCTCAGGTATGGGGGTTCTGCCAGATGGAGTCAGCTGGAAATTAAAGCTGCTCCAAGCTTGGTGGGCAAGGCAAACACAGGAAGCTAAGAAATATTATTTTTGTCAGATGAAAGCATGCACAGCAGAGAACATGCGTAGTGCTGTGCAAGACCAGCAGCCTGATCTTTGGCAATTTTTCTTTGTGGAATGAGACTTACTCTCAACTAAGTGTGCTTAGGAATTTCGCTTGGGAATAAGTAGGAGGTTGACTTGGGGTGGATTTATGTCCTGCTTCCTCCTGTTCAATTCTTTGCCTGACAGAAAGTGAGAATATTTCTACTTTACTTAATATATGTAGGGTTTGGTGTCAGCGTCATTTGTGACACCCCACCCATCTCCCCACCCCACCCACCTCTCTCCCCCTTCCTCCCTAATGTCTCAACAAATAAAACTGATGCCGCATGGAAAAATACGAGAGAGAGATTGCATATAGAAATAGAAATACTTTATTGTCACTGTATCACATGTTTACAGTGAGATTAAACGAGCCCCCCTCCCGCCCACAATCTCTCAGTCCTTGTCACACTCTGTGTGCTGTTGTACTACCACCAACCCCAAACATCAGCTGCAATGTTGCTGTCTTCCATTCAGCAGCCTCATGGCCCATGGGTAGAAACTGTTCTTTAACCTGTTGGTTATCATGCTTATCATGTTTCTGTATCTCCTGCCCAAGGGCAGGAGATTAAAAAGGTGCTGGCCAGGGTGTGAGTCATCCCTGAGAATGTTTCTCGCTCTTCTGAGGCAATCTCACGATAACATCTAGCGGACTCAGGGGACAGCCCACGATTTCCTGTGCTTTTCTTCACCACCCTCATAGGGACTCTCTGTCCATGGCTGTCAAGCCAGCATACCACACTGTAATGCAGTATGAGAGAACACTTTCTATCGTGGACCAATAGAAGGAAATCATCAGTTGCTGTTCAACTTTGTTCTTTTGCAAGATCCTTAGGAAATGAAGTCTCTGTTGGGCCTTCCTAACCACCTGGGCTGTATTGACCTTCCAAGTTAGGTCTTCACTAAGATGGATTCCCAGGTATTTAAAGGAAGAGACTCTCTCCACACAGCCCCCCCCCCCGATGTACAACAGGGCTAGCTCCCCTCTCTCTTCCTCCGAAAGTCCAACACCATCTCCTTTGTGCTGATTGTTCTCAGAGCACCATGTGGATACCTTTTGAACCTCCTCCCTGTACGCAGATTCGTCACTGCCTGTAATTAAACCCATTATGGTGGTGTCATCAGCAAACTTAATAACTGCAGTAGATGTGTCAGATGAAATGCAATCATATGTATATAACGAATACAGGAATGGACTTAGCACACATCCCTGTGGAGTGCCAGTGCTGAGCTTTAGGGAGTTAGATGTAACAGGTCCAATCCTCACTCTTTGCATCCAATCTCTCAGGAAGTCTTTAATCCAATCACAGATGTTAGATGAAAGGTCCAGGTCCCTTAACTTTCTGATGAGAATGTCCGGAAGGATGGTATTGAAAGCCGAGCTATAATCAATAAACAGCATTCTGACATAATTCCCTGATATCTCCAGATGACTCGCTGCAAGGTGAAAAGCTGTAGCAATGGCATCATCTTTGACCTATTTCTCCTGTAGGCGAACTGGTGGTTATCAAAGTCCGGTGGAAGACATGTTCTAGATGTTGAAGGACCAATCTCTTGATATACCTTTGTAAAACAAAATCCTTAATAATAAAAAAAAGAAATTGAGAATAAACAAATTCCCCATTAGTTTGAATCTGAATTGCTCATTGATTGTTTCACAGTAATTCTGTTCACACTAGTTACTTAGAATACTGTTAAAAATGCGAAAGGTGTGATCTTTTGAGGCTTTTCCAGAGACCAGTTACGTACCTGAAAGTATGACATTGACTATTTGTGTTGCAAAGGTTGTTCATTTTTTCTGTAAGATTCATGTATTATATGGATGGGCGAGTTTCAAGCTTGTGGGATCTATTTGTTTGCTTACTAGATCCCTAAGATCCATCAGCTGGGGACAAGTGTTTGCATAGGGACTCAGTGGGGGAGACATTCACTTACGGTAAATAAAGGTAAAGAGGACTTCTGAATACATCCTCCCCCAGGAATTTGTTTTTGTTACCAAATGTGAGGTCTTAGTTTTTCACATAAAAATTAATGTATGGCTCCCCCCATCTCCCTTCCCAAATTTCTTCGTTTCAGCAGCATTTAGTCTTTATTTTTTATAATTTTCATTTATATACATTACAACAATTATTTAACCAAGTTTTAACATTTCCAAATTTGACTCCCTCCCCCCTCTTTCTGCGGTTCCTTATATTTATTTTCGTCCTTTCCTGCATCCTTCAAATTGCCTTAACTTATTCTTTTAATAGTCTACTCTCATATATATCTCATATATATATTTTAAACTGCAGGTTTTTACAATAATCCTGCCAATGTCTTGATCTGTTTATAGTTTGTTTATACTCAATAAACCACTTCCAATCCTTCTAAAAAGTTTCTTGTCTTGATTTATTATTCTTCCAGTAAGTTTCGCCATTTCTGCATACTCCATTGGTTTCTGTATTCAATCTTCTTTCCTTGGGACCTCTTCATCCTTCCACTTTTGGGCAAATAACATTCTTTAATCAGTGCTTTTTTTCTGGGTATACTCAAGGGTACGCAGTACCAACACCCCCTCCCCCCTAGTAAAAATGTGGTATTTACAATACTGTAATAGCTTCATGGTGAGTACCAGCACTATTTTTTCTTTAAAAAATTTTCTTTATTGAATTTATTTTGCAGATTACAAAAAGAAACAATAAACAATAAAAAACACAAATACACAGAAAAAAATTAAAGAAAAAGTCACTTCCCTCCCCCCACCCCCACCACACTGTGATGACTTCCAGCCTTTTCTGTATTGCTTTTTGTGATTCTTGGTTCGTAATATACCTGTATCTATTTTCTTCCTTTCCATTATTTATTTGTTTGAGCCCTTCACATGTCTGCTAAGAGATCAGCTTTTTCTACAAAACCTGTCAATAATCCTTAAACATTTTCCAGTCTTTGTCTATTTTCTGGTTACTTACTCCTTTGATTTCCCCTGTTTTTTCCGCCAAATTTTGGTATGTTATCATTTTGATTTGCCAATCTTCTTTACTAGGTATTCTATCACTTTCCCAATTTTTCGCTACTAGGAGTCTAGCGGCTGCTGTTGCATACATTAATATGCATCTATCTTTTTCTTTGATCTCATCATCTAGCATTCCTAATAAGAATAATTCTGGATTCTTCCTAAATGAATATTTGAGTATCTTTTTCAATTCCCTGTAAATCATTTCCAGCACTATTTTTTCTTAAAACAAACAAACCACTATTAATCCTTAAGATAATACCTAGTGGTCACAAACCTTTGCTGTTCTCCTCCCGTCTACATCAGCCCCCGCACCTTCCTCCCCCAGAATACAGGAGCTTCCACTTTTTTTTAGAGGGGGGCACAAATAACTTGATGAAATGGGCGTGTGGGGCCATTCCTAAAGTATGTTGCCCATTGTGGTGGAAGGAAATGAAAGAGGGGTTTTGTGTTGGTTATAATGGATAAAATACAACATGTTCCCCATTTTTGTATGGGCAAAATAGAAAGATTTCTTCATGAATAGACATATTTAATTGTGTTTTAATATAAGTTTCTTTGAGAGCCCGCTGAACAAAACCAGTAAGGTATAATGGATAGAGTGTTCAACTTGGACCAAGGAGATCTGAGTTCAAATCGCCACTCTACCATGAAGCCCAAAATAAAATCATTACCTTTCAGTCTAACTTATCTCACAACATTGTCGTGAGAATATAATGGCACAATCCCAATGTAAATCATTGGTATCCTTAGTATCTTCTTGGGAAGGTAGGTAACAAATTTAAACAATATTACTATTTGGGCACATATTTGAAAAATTTATTATTATTCATATCAATAGCTTTCTGTATAGTCATTTTAATCTAATTGCACCAACCATTGAAAAAATAAAGGAATGTAATGCCTGCTCCATCATTTAAGTAGATAAGGGATGGCTCAGAGAGAGGCAGGACAAGGGCTGTTGGGGGCTTAATGGCTAAGGCTTACATTTATTGTACTTCTGTAAACTGTAAACTGGCATGGGATTGCACCATTATGTCTTGGTACTTCAGCAATGCAAGAAAGCAAAACAGGTGTGCAGGCAATAATATAAGGATGACAATAGTAACTGCTGCAGTGCCTCTGATGTCAGTGGATAATTGTCGTTTGTTCTTGCAACATTCTTTCCCCCTCTATTTGGAATCATGGGGCACTATGCGCCTGAATGATTTTCTGTAGCGGTGTCTCTGCACAAGCCTACTCAGTTGGTTCACTACAGTAAAACAGAAGTGTGATTGATGTGTTTTGTTGTAGGGAATAAAGGAAGCCAGTGCAGATTCTACTGTGGTTCCATGCTTCAATTACATTTGGTATTTATAGGAATATTCCTCCTGGCTCTAAAAGACTTTGTATAATACCAAAGCATTCAGATAAATAACCTAACCTGTTTTGGAATGTCTGATTGCCTTCTGTTTTATTACTAGTTTGATGCTGAGAGAGATGAGGAAGAAGTATTCAAAGACATAAGCATGGCAGTTGACAACAAACTGTTTCCTCCTAAAGAACCTGTTGAAGGTGAGTTGATTATTAATCCCCAAATACTGTAGGACCAGCCTTGCTTTCACAATGTAACATATTTTCAAGATCAAAATATATTAATGCTTCAGAAAAGTATATTAATAAAAAAGTTAAATGTCATTGTTTTTGGGGGGGTTCCATGTCTATTATGTATGAACTAATATGTGACATTTTCTGAGCACTATTAATATTCTGTTGATATACAATATATAAGGTATGAGACAGGGATGGTTCACATATTCCCAAATTCATACTTGAAAAGTGCTACCATAAAGGGTTTTTAAAACCACATTCGGATCATAATGTGTTAAGTGATCATCACACATTACAGTGTATAAGGATGAATTGACCCATTTCTTTCTGAATATGATTTCTGTGTAAGATTTAGCAGTGTGCAAAGCAGCCCACAATATTTTTTCCTGGTAGCAGGCCTTTCTCCTACTAAAAACACAAAAACCCACTGGTATTTATTAGCATACTATAATGTTGTATGTGTGTGCATGTGCACTGTGTGATTTGTTTACAGTTCTGTAAACCTGGGAAATGCAAAAAAAAAAAAGTAAAAATAAGTAGATCTTGCGCTTCGAGGACCTCAGGTAACTCCCCGGAAATAAATTCACAGACTCATATTTTAGTTTAAGGTTGATGGGCAAAATTTAGGCCACAACTTTATTGATTACACAATGTGAGCGGTATTGGCTTAGGCATTGACAAACTATAACTGACTCCTGCCCACCCCGCAGGAGGTCTGGAAGGGTAAACCAAACGAGGGAGCTACATCAATGCAAATCAACTGTAGCTCACCTCGGGGTTCCTGTGGTCCTGGCATGGCCCTAGCCCTTCAAGCGGACTTCAGACGAGATCCAGGACCTCCCAATTGCTTTAATGGAGGGGCAGGTGATGGCCACACCCAGGGGCGTAGCAAGGTAAATTGGTACCGGGGGCAAAAAAAAATTGTCACCCCCCCAGGCATGGGAAGGTCAGGTGGTACCCGGTGCGGAAAATTTCTTGTCAACCCCCCCATTGATTCCACCACCCCCCGCAAAATGTTTTACGTTATTTCATATTTTCTTACAAAGGAATAATAACAAGTAATAATAAAAAAAACTTTTATTTATATCCCACCCTCCCCGGCCAAAGTCGGTCTCAGGGTGGCTAACATCAGATAAATAACATTGGTATAAAATCAAACAATAATTAAGTTACCTCCTAAAAACATCTCAAAATCAAATTAAAGTCTAATTAGATGGCTTTCCACAGGGTTAGGGTTGGGAACAGTAAGTGTTCTTTGAACTGAAATTTCAGCTTTCATGACATAGGAAAACAGCCAAGTGAACAGCTATTTTGGTGGAGGAGGGTCAAGATATTAACCAATATGCATGAAATTTCATATATAGCTATATAATCCCTAGTACAGTAAGTATAGTAAGATAAGACCTTCAGAGCAGGCATTTTCAAAAAAAAAAAAATCCAAAAAAATAATGTTCCGTGATAATTTGTCACCCCCTCCATTATGGAACCCGGGGCGGCCCGCCCCCCTCGCCCCCCCTGGCCGCACCTCCCCTCCCCCATCCACAACAAAGTCAATGCCTAATCACCAAAGTTGTGACGGTTGCTGGGAGGTAGGCGAAAACCAAATGGCCACTGCCAATCTGCCACGCGGACAAAATTCCTACCAGGCCCCTGCCACTAAACAGGCGACCAACCAAAGTCCCAAGTAAGGCCAAAGCACAGAAAACCAAAGCGGCCGGGTGGGTGGGTGTTCAGCAGTGCGAAACAAGTGGCTCTGACACGTCACGCTGCCGTTTATAAATCTTCCCCCTTCCCCAACCCACAAATCACTCTGATTGGGTGTCGCAACTGGCGTGATCATGGGACCGCCACAGAAACAACCAGGCTATGCCCAGCCTCTGGATGCTGTGGGAGCCCCAAGGTCCCGTGCAAAAGCAGGACCCTCCTTGAAGAGGATCCCATTTGTCAAAATTAGTCAAACTGTCATTTTAACCTCTACCTCTATTTTATTCGAACTATTTCTTCTGTCAAACAGAAGTAAGATATTAAAGAGAAATCCTTAATTATGATTCTTCCTTTCCTATTAGGGTGAGGGAAACCTATAAAAAGCTGAACAAAAGAATTAAAAGCCAAAGAGCCCTTTGCTTACATCAAAGATTTTAATAAAGCAATATTTTAATTCAGTTACTTCCACTACTAACATAATTTCTTCCTGCAGTGTATCTATTCCAACTTGCAGACTTTCAACAGAATGTTTTTGTAGCATATCCAAGCTTTTGCATCTTAAATTCCAATACTGTAATTGGTAGGAAGAAATTGTTTTTTAAAGGAAAAAACTACTTGCAGTCTTCAAAGACAATAATATATTCTTATTCATTGTTGCTTCCTAACATATAATAAGGCTGTTGCTAAGGGTAACAACTTGTCATGAAATTCTGCAGTTTATATATTTATATATAGAATTAAAAATACCTGAGGATAAGATTGAAGCACTTTTATCATTCTGATGCCAATCAATCTATAATAAATTGTTGTCTTAACAAGACAGCTTCTTGCTGTCTTCATAATTTCAAACCACTTTGCTAGCATTTTGTGTGTCAATACAAGACTTTAAACTTTAAAGCTGTTTTTATGTATCTCATTGTATATTTGTCCATAAACAAAAGGGCATATAGATGAGCAGTACAGTATCTCTCTTGGAGGTTATTTACAGTAGTTTTTCAAATCAAAAAATGAACAGATAAGATATAATTGAAGACATTCCTTAAAGAATTGCCATCAAAACCAGAGTATAAATTACAAACTAAAGTAGTGCCGAACTGTGTAGGGCAAAATAAACTGGCTTTGTGTCAGGCAGACGTATGGTTTCCAAGAATAAGCACTTACAGCAAAGGATTACCATGAAGGTGGAATGGTTACTCTTTCCTATCCCTGCCCATTTCCCCTATTGCAACTCCACCTCCCTGGTGGGCTTCTGGCTTGGGACGCCAAAGTACTAGAGACAGGAGAGGGAGGTTCAAAACAACCTGGATAATATTTGCAATGAAATATCAATATCCAGGAAAAAATTAAGCTGACTAGGTGGAGAGTAATTATATATTAGAAACCAGGAGCTGTTGATACCATTTTCTCAGAGCAGCAGACTAGGGAGAGGATTGTAGACTATGGAGAGGCCCCTTAAGGAACACCTTGCCCCATTATAACTCCCTTTGTTGCCACTGCATTTGAAGGGGAACAGAGTCAGAGGTTGTAGCAGCTGGATATCAGCCTGGGACAGGAATCCTTGCCACTACATAGAAACAGATTGACCATGTGAAAAAGAGGACAGAATTGTTGTGTAGGAGAGGGAATTTCAGCAGGCATAGCTGAAGGAGATAGGGCCAGTGAGTGTGTCAGTATATTTGAGGATTGTTTTCTATTTTGGTTCGTGGACTGGAATCCACCTTTACTATCCATGGTAGATAAAGACAATTTGGGAAGCAGATCGTGCAGTTAAGTTGAAGTGATACAGTTATGGTAAAGCAATCTGTTTTAGATAGTAAAGGGTGATAGATGACAGCAGACATTAGTGTCTGAATGGTGCTGCAAGATGTCTTAGAAGTGTTAACCCTAGCAGGGGAGGCGGATCCATTTGGTCCCTTTTTCAGGCAGCAACATATCTTGGCCTCGCTGCAGAGCAGGTCCTTCCAGGAGCAAAATGTTGAGGAGCAGGGGTACTTTCCACATTCTTTCCCCTTTCACATTTGAACTTGTCTGATAATAACAAGAGAAGCAACATTAAAGCATGATAAGGAGTTGTTCAACCGAAGCATCTGTTCATGAAGACATATCCTTGGTGACAAACGTTCTGCAGCTGAGAAAGCAGGAGAGTGCAGAAGGAGGTTTATGAAGGAGTGTTAGAGCTCCAAGCAGGACATACAACAATGCATGAGAACTAGCCCAATGCTCACACAGCAGGAACAAGAAAAAATGATCCTAATGATCAGCACAAACCTTAAGTGTGATGCTGTCTGAAATGGTCTCCTTTATGCCCTTTTAAGGAACTGATTATTTTGATAAATACAAAGCAGCTTGATTTAAAGAAAACTACATAGGCTGAGAAAGATGCCTAACGACACAGAAAACATGTTCACTGTCTAAATTGACCAGAATCTCCTTCCTGACCCCCTGAAACTATGCATACTTTGACTTGTACAGTCTCTACTTCAGTAGAGTAAAGCTGAGAACACTAGAAGTTCCCCTTGGCAATCAATGAGAATACTTTTTTTAAAAAAGCCTTTCTGTGCTTCACTGCAATTGGAATTAAGTTTGAACAGTAGAAAAGCAGCCTGAAAAGTAAGAAAGAAAATTACCTTCAAAACTTTTATTTATGTTAAAGATGTGAAGCACGTTAGTTATGAAATACATTATACAACCCAATGCGTGTTTACTTAGGACAGTGCAGTCCTAAGCCCTGGGTTGATTGAGGGTAGGGTGGTACATATTTTGCTCATCACCAGTCTCCACTGACAGAGCAGAGCATCACTAGTGTATGTGGAGTGGAGTGGGGGTGTAAATCATGACATACATACAACCGTACATACAGTGAAACCTATCAATCCTTTTTCAGTAGATCCCTTTCTCTTTCCTATTTTAGGTCCAGGTGAAGTTGACCTTAATCTCACTGTGGACCTTGGAGATATTGCTGATAATGAATTTGACTTTGAAGACCAGGTAATGGATTTTATCAGTTAAAAGCTTTCTCTCATTCATACCATCTTTTAGGTCACTTGCTTTAGCTTCCATTTTTCTCTTAGGTTGTGTTCACACACACCCCCCATTTACTCTGCACCCAGTGTGCTCACGACACTGGTTTCCGAAGTGGTACACGCAGGACATTAACCACAATCCACCTCTGTTGTCCTTTAGTTTCTTACAAAATACTGCATTTTGATGCATTTTCTCCCAAACCAGCATCAATCCAAATTGAGAAGAAGAATGGACCCGCTGTGTTTTAAGCAAGTAATGTGTACACAGCCTTAGCCTCCTTGTAAACTAAAGGATAGACTTCTGTGATATAAAGGGTTAAATTCATGTGGCTACTTAAATTATTTCATTGTTCAACATACTGTTACAGATTTTTTTTAAATTGTGATATTTCTTAAATATAGGGGTGAAGGCAGACATATATTCTACAAATGATGGAAATAGTTGTGTAAACCACTTTTAATGTTGTTTTATGTGTACAACATAATAGATGCAGCATTCAAAGCACTTCCACCACATTTCAGAATGTATGTCATTCTTCATCATAAGCATATTGTTATTATTCTGAACAAACCTAATGCTTCTCAGTACTGTGTTCCTATGTTCTTTGTATTCTTTTCCTTCACAGACTCCCCTCAGTTCCAAACAAATTTCCCCTTTCATGTTGCGCAATTTGTTCTGGTTTCTGAGGGGAAATACTGTCAGTTTTTATAGGCCAGTGAATTTTCAGAACACAAGGTTCACTTTCAATTCTTCCGCACAGTTATTGCATTAAGGCTATAGTCCTATACATACTTACCTGGGAATGAGCTCCACTGAACTCAGTGGCACTTACTTCTGGGTAGACATGCCTAGGATTGCATTATTTCAGTCTATAGCATCATCCCTCTATTTCCCAACTTCACCAGGAGGATGCTGTCGCTTATGTAGCCAACATTATATGGTCCAAACACAAGAGGGAGGTATCAGCAGGCTTGGGGTGAAATGGTAGAAGAACATGAAAAAAAATACTGGGGAGTTGTAGACCCCTTGAAAAACAGCCCCATTATTGCTTTTTCTGTTGTTTTCCTGGAGTTTGCCGAGGTGCATTGTTAACAGAAGGGTGTGTTTAGATGTACATGGGATTTAGATGTGCAAGGGATCCACTTAAGAACGTTACACTATAAATTGCCTTCAGCTTTGTGAAAATACTGGTTATCCAAGGAACCCATGCCTTTCTAAGGAATTGCTGAATGCATTAGGTCGATGAGTGAAAAGTAGGGTTGCGATATCCCCCAAAGTGAAAATCTGGATGGAGTTATTGGGCTTTCTTTTGGTGGTGGGGGTGGCAGCGGATTTTTTTAAAAAAAATCAAAGTTGTTGAGCTTTTGGGGGGCTTTTCTTTCATTTTTTTTTAAATTAAAAATGAAAATAGCCCAATTTGCCAAATGTCTGAGTTTTCCCGGACATTTTGCCGATTTTGCAAAAAACTGCCCGGATGCCATTTTTCTGAGCGATCCCCAGACGTATGGCATCTCTAATGAAAAGTGGAGTAAGAATTCGTAACATATGGTTGGCTCCAGAGCTTTCATAAGTGGGACTCTGCTCATAGGACACTTCTGGAAGGCAGGAAGGGCTGTTTTTGCCTTTCCTCCTGCAGCTCACTGTGACCACTGAAAAGGCCCACACTGGAGCAGAGTGGGAGGTGGCAAGTGTGAGCTCCTTTGGAAAGAAAATGAGGGCTGCAGGAAGAAGGGGGAACTGGCAGAACTTGCGGCCTCTTCTCACTCTCCATCCAGCAGGATCTTCCACTGGATCTTTAGCCCTTCTGTTTGAGGAAGGAAGACCTCTGTTTTCAGAATGTCCGATCTGGATGCAACCTAATGAAATTATCTGGGAAAGGAAATGGGAACCAGAAGGCAGTGTAGAAGTTTTCTAGTCGTCCACCAGCGACTTCACATAAAATCGAAATATGGAACAATGGAAGTTCAAAATAAGTGGGCAAGAACATGAAATTACTAGAGCTTTGCTCAGTTACCAGCTTCACAGAATAAATAACTTACTAAAAGGGGCAAAACCTAACTTTTGCGGTCAATTTCTGTATTAGTATTCAGCTTTATACCCTGAGCCAAGCCTTGCCTTACCTTAGAAAAAAAACTTCTCATCAGTGGCAAAGATGTAAATATATTTGGGGCACATCTCTTAGAAGTGGGTGTACAATTATGAACCTTACAAGTCTATCATTGTTTCTTTCTTCTTTCTTCTTTCTTTCTTTCTTTCTTTCTTCTTTTTTTTTCTTTCTTTTTCTTCTTCATTTTATTTATTACATTTATGTACCACCTTTATCTTCCAAGGATCTTAAGGTGGTGTGCACAGTTCTCCTCCTCCCCATTTCATCCTCACAACAACCCTGTGAGGTGGGTTGGGCTAAGAGATGGTGACTGCCCAAGGACACCCAGTGAGCTTCATGGCTGAGTAGGGATTCGAACCCTGCTCTCCCAGGTCCCAGTCCAACACTGACTTCATTATCCTTAGGGTATGAAGAGATTCTGTTTATTTTGCTGTGTGAAGCATTTTAGAGCTATAATGAATCATATAGGTCACTCTATTTATGAGGTATAGCTTAAGTATATGGACCCAGACTTGCCCTTTCACGAATCGGAGGACTTCATTCATTCATTTTACTCCCTGAGCTGCTTTGTCCCCCATGTTTCCTTTATATCAGGTATGGGGAAACTGCAGCCTTCCAGATGCTAGTGGAATCCCACTCCCATCATTTGTCACTATGGGCGATGTAGAGTCTGATAAAATCTGAAGGATCACAGGCTCCCTATCCTTTGTTCATATGGTTTAAGAATCAGCTAGGGAAGGGACTGAGTTTTAGCAGAAAAGATCCAGAGGGAAAACTGTTAATAAAACAGTTCCCCCACTCAAGCATGCATCTCCTGAGGCAGTTTTTTCCTCAGCGTATGCTTTCTGTAAAAGAAACAATTAAAAAATATCAGTTTCAAATGTTATTTGGGCAATAGCTATTGTGTTCTATTGAAGTTTTAAAGTACATGGACAAATGTCTCCTTATCATGTGGTAATAATTCTTAGTCATTTTTGTTAAGGGCTTTAACGGCACTTTTTCAAAAGGGTGCCATGGAGAGAGCTCATGGTGGGTGTTGTTAAAGGGTTAGCAATCAAACAATAATTGCAGTCACCACTGGTGGTGTAAGTCCAAGAGAGACTTACTTTTCAATGAGAAATTGGCAAAGTAGGAAGTCATGAGGCTTTGATTAATTTTGTCAGTTACAAGATCTTATCTTTTACTAGATGAAATGAACCAGATGCACATAGTTTTATTTGACTGTCAGCCCTACACAGCCCTACTGGTTGGCAGTAATGAGACCTCACTGTCTACATGGAAAAGCACAGGCATGAGAAAGCAGAAGCATTTGCTGCAGTTTTAAGATGTTGATTAAACAATTATTGAACTTAGCTAGAATAGTCAAGAGGGCAACCACTTTCGTTGTTTTAGATTCCCAATGCATGGATTTTGAGTACTACATTTTTCTTGCATGCTTCCATACATGCAAAAAGTTTGACTTGCATTTTGCCCAGCCGAAAGAGGAAGAATACTCCCTCATCCAGAAGTGTTTGCTGGGTGGTTTACAGTATGATGCCATGAAACATTGTCATACAATCCCTTCCACCCATTGAAAGAGGGGTGTGATGATGACCGCATGGGCAAGTCCTCCTTCGCCACTGCATGCCGCTGTCATGCTCCTTTGATGTAAATGTGCCAGAAGGAATTATACTTGCAAGCCAACGTATATGTACTCCTCCACATGTGGACAGACTGGGGCCCAATATGGGCCCCTCTTTTCATAGAGGTGCTCTGCACATCAGTATGTACATATAACACCTGATGTAGCTTGAACACATGGACTTTGCAGGAGAATGACAGGCGGTAGGTTAATGTCACACCATTATAATTAGAATACCACCTGTTTACAGCCTCTGTCTGAATGAAACCTACTTGCAGCCTTTATCTGAGCAATACTAAAACCCTTTCCCACGCTAACAGCAAATAAAAGTGCCCTATCTTCAAAGTTTGCTGTCGTTGCCTGTGAATATTGTGACTGTAACAGAAACTGAATGCTCCGCTGATTTTCTCATTACTCAGGGCCATCTTCAAACTGTGAATTGTCCCAAGCACTTTTCTGCTAAGAATATCAAATACGGAGAAGATGTGTATCTAGGTATCAGTGTGTCATATGTAGCTGAGAGTAGATAAAGCACCTGTCAGAGAGATGGGGCCAAGAGGGTTAGGTTTCCAAGCAACCATGTGCAGCTAAGGAGCTGAAAGCTAGCAGATATTATCAGAACACTTTGACAGCCAACGGAAGCTAAAGGCATCCATATGTTAAACACGTGATGCTTCTAAAATATCAGCAATAGCAAAGCAGCGATTCTGTATGGTACAGTACTACTTCTAGTTACCGACAGGTTTAGCTCATTTTCTTATGCAATGGCCATCATCTTGCTCCTTTAAAGGTTTTGAAATTTAAAATGCATCCAGAAAATGTGCAGCTTTTAAAGTGGTCTTTGAAGCAGCCTCTTAAGGAAAGAGGTCAACACATTTTTGTTTGGCTTGCTAGGCAGACATTATTTGACGTCACTTGTCAGTCATGTTGCTATCAAAATGTGTGATGTGAAGGGCAAGAATTTAGGAGCTGTTCTGGGTAGAAGATTGACATTACTGCACAGAGTAAAATAATAGAAGAAGAAGAAGAAGAAGAAGAAGAAGAAGAAGAAGAAGAAGAAGAAGAAGAAGAAGAAGAAGAAGAAGCTTTTATCTCAGTGATCAGAAAAGAAATAAAGTACACTGAGTGCAGGGCCATGTACAGATATTCTTGGGTGTTCTGCAACCTTTTTGTAGACCTTTTGGCAGACCTTTTTGCAGCTAAAAGGCCCTTAGGACATACAAGTACTTTCTTGTGTAAACTGGGGCACATTTCCTCCCAGAACATAGCGCATTGGTGTGCATTGAAGGCCATGCCAAGTTTCAAGAGAAGCTTGTGGAGCAGCATGGATAATTCTTTCAGGAAGTTTCTCTGTGTACATGTACTTAAAGGCGGTATCTTGGATTATAGCCATCATAAGCAACTTCTAACCCCTGCCATGTACTCTCTATATAGTATACAGTATAGCTCTCTAGTTTTCACAACCTCATTGTTTATTTTCACAACAGCAGTTATCTAACCAGAATGCAGACCACATTTTGACTAGAAAATAAAAACCTCAGGGGACACTTATTAATGACAGCCAATACAAAATACCTTTATAAATATATTATAAGGCACTTTAAAAAAAACCAGACCCTGTCCTGGAATACTAAAATATGGTAAAAGATCTATTAAAGTGCATAAACAATCTGTTCATTTTAAGTTACCATGGGAACTGGCAAGACAAAAAAAGAGAATTCTATATGCAAAGAACTATAGTTTGCCTTGGAGAAATTCTGCTTTTAATTTTACTTAGGCATCATAGTTTTGTGGGTTTAATATTTTGGGAGGGTGCCTTTCCTGCATTTGCATTTTTGTTTTTACTCTTATTTATTTATTTATTTATTTTCTATACTGCTTTATATTTATAATGCTCTTAGGGCATTATAAAATGGGGCGTTGTGGTGGGGTATCTGCTGTTCAATAATGACATTTCCCATTTGAGAGTTTGTTAGCAAATAAAGTATCATGTGGAATGAGATCTGTGCTTGAAATTTAGAATGAGAGAGTACATAAATAAGTTTTTAGTGGTGTTTGAGGATATGGTTATCTTCTGCACTTCATTGGTACAGTAATGAATTGATGTTCTGTTCCTGGGCATAGACACATAGATAGTTCCAACATCATCACCTCCCTCTGCAAGAGAGCTACTGACACATAACATGAGTTGCACACACATGACCCAGGCAATCCAGCATGATAACATACAAAGTTACTAGTGTGATGTAGGCTCTGTATACACGACACATTTAAAGCACAGCTGAAGCACTTTCCTGCTTCAAAGAATTCTGGGCACTGTAGTTTACCTCTCGTAGAGTTATAATTTCTTGAAACTCTTAGCAAACCACAGTCCTCATAATTCTTTGAGGGAGGAAATGTGCTTTAAAGGTATAGTATGTACGCAGCTATGAAGGAGCAACTTGAACTACCTTTATGTCATGGTTTCTGTGGCAAAGCTGTTACTCCATATGACTCAGTGTCTGAATTAGGTCTAAAACAGAGGCTAGGGATCTTAAAGAGGAATAGCAGGAATCAAACAGTGACAGGGCAGAGAGCCAGGGGGATAATAGAGAAAGGGTAACAGAACGAGAAGCAGTCAGTGGGCTATGCTGGTTTGTTTGTTTAGTTGGTTGTTGATGTGCCCATTTCTACAGGATGTTCTGCTTTTGAAAAATCCTATTATCTTATTTTTATTTTATTTTGAGCATGCAAATAAAAACCACTTTTCTTCTATCATTGAACTCAAGGCAGCTCTAATGGTTTCCCATCCAGACAGTGACTAGACCTAAGCTTTCATAGCTGGGTGGTGCCTGTATCAGGACCGTCATCCTATGGCCAAATAAAATGTATTCAGATGGCAAGATGAAACTATTGTTTTAATCCAAAATTATCTGTAGAATTAGAGGTGGTTGTTAGGTATTTAACACATATTTTTTGTATCCTTCAAATGACACAATTATTGAGCTCAGAAGCATAATAAAATCTCTGCCTGAAGCAGACCTCCAACTATTTCTAGAACTACTAGCAACTACGGTAAATTCAAGCAGCTTTTCACTGTTTTGAAGTCAAATGCCCATGGACCTGTGGTCAGATTTGCTCTCATTGTAACAAAAACACATAGCAATGGGATATTAAATACAGATCTGTAAACAACAGACTAAAAGTAATGGATGAGTTGAATGATAGAGAAAGGAAGCTATAAAACAGAGGAGGTGATGACTGAGGAGGCTAGGTTCAGACAGAAGCCATTCTGTATTTTATTCTTTTCCAACTTAATAATGGAGGGAAGCGTTGGGTGCCTGAAAAATAGATTGGAGAGGTCTGCCGTCATTTTCTGCTCTCATGAACCTTCATACCTAAATTTGAAAGGTGTATACAAAACTGGAAGTTAGAATAATGGATATTTATTTGCTAATGCTTAAACCTCTGTTCAAAACAGATCCATACAAGGTTTTGGCGAACTTTGCATTTGTTTTGTGAATTTAGTTATGAGTCACACAGATCACCACTACTGACCCCTCAGGGTCCCTTCCAATTCTATAATTCTATGAAACCAACTACAACATCCGAGTGGTTGTATTTCATCTCACTGCAACATGTGTGACTTGCTCTCAGTGTCTGGTTACAATAAAAGGCAACTGAAATTTCATGCGGCAGTTTAAAAGAGGTACTACTATAAGGTATTTATTGTTTGTAAAAGAAAAGGGCTGGTTTATGGTCAAAAGAAAAAATATATTACTGAAGCTTAAAATTTATTTTGTTATTAGCTTGCCAACAGTTCTTCTGCCATCCTCATCATCAGCACAGCTGCAAAGACAGAATCATATCTATGCTGCTATTGAAATTGTACAGTTTACTGCTACTGTATATTTTTTTAAAAAAAACAAGTTCAGCTAAAGCTCTTGCTTCACACTTAATTTTTCATTTCTCTCCCTCTTTCTCTTTCCTTCCCTCATGTGTAAGCCTTAGGGACAAGGCCTGTGTCCTTTTATTTTATGTACCTTTTTTTGTTTTGTACATGCTTCAGAATACTAGAACTAATAGAATTACTAGTAAATCAAGCCTAGCAGTAAGTAACTGTCAGCTGTTGGAGGAAAAAGGTGCTCTGACTTTATGCTATTTTCAATAGCATGTTATCTGTTAGTCACATTAAGGAACAATCACCAAGTTTTTTTTATAAGCCATTAGAAAGAGAGCTTGCATGAGAATGGTGAGAGCATGATACACTAATTGCCCTTGCTTGTTTGATTTACACAGAGTTTTATTTTCTTTCACAGCTTTCCTGTTCAAAATTAGAATAATTGGTAGTACCAGGGTTCTATGTTTACCTTCAAAAGAAAAGCATCTACGGTCACAACATTAGGGGGGAAACTATGGGCCAATTCAACTTAATCTTTGTACTAGAGGAACCCAATGCAATGATACCTGCTATCTCCTTGGGCTGCATGCCCCCTGTGTCCTCCCCAGATCTGCTCCTGGCTGTCAGGAGAAACCCCCTACCCAAACAGCAGGTGGTGGTGGGTGATAGAGGGAAGCTTGCACTGATGGAGCAATCTCCTTAGCACTTTGTTGAATACATCCCTATGCATTCTACTTCAAAGTGTCAGCTGGAGTTCATAAAAAATACAACACAACAGAACAGATAAAATTGCCATATTGAAAATTATACAAATTAATACTTGGAGAGCACCATAGTCACCCTTATTTTAACATCAGCCCCTAGAAATTTTGCAGGCTGCATTGGTAGTGCCTGATGGTTTTGGTCTGCAAGGAGAAAAGTCGCTTAGAAGTCAGATGTTTGTCTTGGATGAGAGGATAATAATGATGTTAGCTATTTTATGCATGTTCCTTATGCAAGTAGCTGTTTTAGCAAAAGAGCAGTGCATGAAGCAGTGTTTCAGTATTTCCACCTGCACACAGACAAACACAATTTTGGAATGGAATTCTCTTAAAATGCTGAAGGCAGTAAAATCTATCGTCTGTATTATAGAATGGTTAGATCTTGTGGATTCAATACCATTGTATCAGGAAGACTATCAAAAACTACCATACCAGGGACCATAGAGCAGACAGATTGTTCAGTATCAAATAGGTGCAGCCTCAATAGATTCCTTGCTTTGCTAACACCCAGACTCAGTAACGGTTGTGATGAAAAGTCAGAACAACATTGCCTTAAATTAATGGCTTTCACCCAGCTTCTTTCATGTAAATCAATTATAACTTAGGGAAACTTGACAAAAGGGGATAAATTCAGCTGAAGCCAATACTTAAATATTCTGAAATATTTGAGCCTGTTTGAAATAGAGAAATAACCAGTTTCTGCTAAAATCAGCTTTTGAAACACATCCTGGTATAGAAAAAAAAGATCTAAAGTATTTAAGAATCTAGGTTCAAGCACTGCAGGTATAACATTTTAACCTTTTGTTCAGAGAAATACATTAAAATTATGATATTCTCTGTAGCTTTCTTTTTTTTTACCACATATTCCTGTTGAGCTAACCATGCTCGATATGATTGAAAAACTATGCAAAAGTATTTGAAGACATTAGGTGGTATAAGACAAAGCTATATTCAGAGACAACCCTTGGGTATTAATGAACTTAGGTTATTGACAACTAACCTAAGTTCATTGACTTCAGGGGGTCTGCTCTGCATATAACCTAGCCACATGCCACCCTCTAACTTGTTCAGTTACCTGCTCCTCCCATTTCTGTTTTATTTGAGAGGTGGGGAGTGACATATAGAGAACTTTGAGTTTTACAGTACTTTACCTCAAGGTTTCTTTTTGACAGTATTCAGAAATTCAGTATTTTCCAGGGCCTGCTTTTATCTGGGACTGAACACCACCATCTGTGCACAGTACAGCAGAAACAGTTTTTGTGACTGACTTGGGCACATGATTACAGGAGATGATAAAAATTCAACAGTGTTGTTGACATACAGATTGAACAGGATAGGTGCTTGTGCAACCTTGATGAAACCCTTTTGAGGATGGCAGAGAAGCTATAAAATACCTCTCTGACGTACTTTATACCTTCAGCCAGATATTATATTAAAAAATAATATTTTTAATATTTAATATTTTACCTAATGACAGCAGAGTCCTATCTCAGCTTTCATAGTCCGTATATAGAATTTATTTTTAATCATTCAGTTTAAATCAGTTTCTTTGATTCAAGAAACCTCTGGGCAGTCCTTTGTGGTTTTGCCAGATTAATTGCTTCCACACAGAAATTGTCAAGAGAAGAACATCCAAGATAGCTTGGCCCTTAGTTCTTAGAGGGCCAGAGGGGAAGGTCAGTCCGTGAACTCCAGCTGATAACGTTCAAATTGGTTGATACGTTTTTAAAGAATAGTGCTGCTTCCAACTTCATAATATGGGCATTGCTGCTCCATACAGCATGGTTGACCTAGAAACATCCTTTTTTGCACTTTTTTGTGGGATGCTGATCATTATGCACACTGACTGCCTCAGTGCCACTCAACTGCACTGTAATAGACATGCTGGAATTTCTGACACAACACACACTGCAGTCATGCTCTGCAGCAATAGATAAGTATACTCAGCAGAAGTTCATTTGAAGGTGCTGTATCAAGAAACAAATACAGAACAGCGCAGTGGGAGTAGCATTGTGGCCAGTATGTTAAAAGGGTCTTTACTATTGATAAGAATAGATAATAGATGCTGATGCATGAAGATGTAAACCATAAATAACATTTTCCAATATGTTAATTGACAGACATTTGACCAGTCATGCCTTTCTGGACCTGAGAATATGGGAGGTGAGTTTTACCAGCTATTCTCTAGACTACTGTCATAAGTGTTGGCAGAATGTTCCCCGTGTCTGTAAGCCACAATTCATGAGAAATTTAGGCTACATTGGAAGATCGCACACTGCAGCTTCCACACTTCA
Source organism: Lacerta agilis (assembly GCF_009819535.1). Classification (NCBI taxonomy): domain Eukaryota; kingdom Metazoa; phylum Chordata; class Lepidosauria; order Squamata; family Lacertidae; genus Lacerta; species Lacerta agilis. Next base: position 30,174,501 of record NC_046317.1, on the reverse strand, counting down.
GCATAATTATATTGTATTGTGGAAATTGGATGGCTATGGTTTTTGGTGGGTTTTTTTAAAGATACTGTATATGTTTTAATGTATCAATTCATTGATTGTTGATGTATTATCAGACAATGTTGTACATCACCCTGAACGTTACAGTTCCCTCAGGAGGAAGGGCAGTATATAAATATAATAAATAAATTTGAGACAATATAATATGAGCACACGCATAGCAACCTGTAGAGCACACTGTTACATCAGAATGCTCCAGCATTAATACCAAGAGTTCCGTAAAGGTCAGAGTTGTGGGTGTCAGGAAGGATATGCACCTGTTGACTGTGGGACTTCCTAATTTGGCTAAAGAAATTAAGGGTAAGATCTTGGTTCCATTCGAGCCTTCGAGGCTGGTTATGTTATAGTAAGTATGCATAGGGTTAAGGTTTCTTCTGAACAGCTGTGGTTGTGCCTTTGCTTGGGTAAAGAATGAGCTGCTGTTCAAGAAAAGAAAAGGCTGTTGTGTATAGATCTCTTTAATACACTTGTCTGGAACGCAGCTAGTGACCAGTGAAATCTGGATGTAAGACTGAACTTAAACCAAAAACATCCCCCAACACACACATACATGAATGTGACCAAATGAATATGAACTCTGACAAATGTAAACAAAGCTTTTTTTAAAAGGGAGGCACACACTACGAACTATTCTTAACTCAAGAACACTTTATTCATAGATGGGTCATTTTTCATTTTAATATTTGGTGCACACACAAAAGAGCTGTCAGTGTTCTCATGCATTAAATATATATTTTATCACAGCTAGAGTAACAGCTATAAACTATGACTGTGAACTGTTCCTTCAATAAAAGAATTTCTAGTTAGAAATACAAGCTTGGGTTTTAAAAAAATATATTTTAGCTGCAATGTATATTAACTTGTCTGGGAGTAGTTCCCATTCAACTCAATGCTTCTGAGTAAGCATAACCTATTATAAAGTGTGATAGATAAGCATAAACATATTGTGAAGTGTGTCATTATCTACACAAAATTTTAAAAAATCCTTCCAGTAGCACTTAGAGACCAACTAACAAAACTTAGCTCATACCAAGAACAAACTTAGTTGGTCTCTAAGGTGCAACTGGAATGAATTTTTTAATTTCGTTTCAGCTACAGCAGACCAACACAGCTACCTCCCTGTAACTGTTATTATACACAGTTTTATATGTAGCAACACTTATTGCTAGAAATCTTTTCCATTCTTTTCCATTTAATTTAGGTTTACGGAAGACCTGAAGAAATCAAAAATAATTTTTGTAATAGGTAAGTAGGAACTTCATACACCACTCTCCCATAGGCAGCTAGCATTTCTGTATACAAATGCCCACCACTACGTTAAAAAATTCTTCTGGCAGCTACCACAAAATTATAGATCTACAGCTAGTTTTAGATAACTAGGCATTCCAAATGCTAGACTATTTAGCGGTGGCAGCCCTCACCCTCTCCTTTCTGGGGCAATACTTACATCATAGGGTAGATGGATGAAACAAACTGCAACTGTTGGGGAATCGTATACATAATTTCAGACTATTCAGTCTGAATGACTTTATTTGGGGTTCACCCACTTTTTGAACCGTTAATTGCATCCTAAGTCACATGGCTGAAACTTGTGTCATAACAATTTCCAGTGATTTTTCTAGGAAAGAGGTGCTGGAACTCACCACGAACACCTCCCTTGTTCTCTTATAATGTCAGTGGCGCCCACTAAGTTCCAGTGAGTTCTGGCTGGGAAAAAAAAATCCCTGACAATTTTCATTGTACTACATTTGTGGGAGATGATGGGTGGCTGAGGATGAAGCATGAGAAGTTTCCATAACTGATTACAAAAATGAACGCAATAGTATTGCTTTCTAAAGCAAAAAATAATAATTGTTTACTCTGAGTTTATTGCTAAGGTGGTTGATAATTTCAGAAGTGATTGTTAGTAATGATAATGGAAATTGTCATGGCTTTGCACTATCTTAAATAGTCTGATTTAGGATTGGCCCCATATAAACAACCAGATTAACTCTTTTACAATGCAGGAGGGAGGGTATCTTGAATTAGAACCATCTCTCTGAACTGTTTACACTGTGGACAGCTTGACTACTGTAGGACAAGTTTACAGGAGAATTGTGATCATGTTGTGTCATTCCATTTATTTATTTCATAAAATTTATACAATGCTTGATTTTTAAAAAAGCAACCTATCAAAGTGGTTATGATGAAAGAGTTATTAGTAGGTATTTCGATCAGTTCCCCTCTCCCCCCAACCAAGGCTGGCTATACGTTATATTACTTTTCAACATTCCACATTTTTTTAAAGACAGAATCCAGACAGATTGTCCATGAATCATAAAAGTAAATATAACTTCATAACTTTTTTCGTGTTGTTATACAAGAGTGAGATATTCCACATGGTAGTTGTTTTATAGCTAATAGGCAATGAACTTAGAACCAGTTTTATTTTGCTATAAATAATGTTACTATATTAGTATATTAGATCCAGAGAATGAGGTCCAGTTCACACATGCATATGTATCTCCTGATTATTCAACATCGGATTGTTACCTGATGTTGGAGATTGATATCATAACTATTTCTGTGGTGTTTGTTCTGCTTCCACACATATGGTAACTGTCACTGGATGCTTCGGTCATCACAACAGGCCTGTGACTCTGGTTGCTGTTAGAGAAAATGTCAAGATGGGCTTGCTTTGGTTGGAGAAAGCATGATTCAGAACCTAACCTGCTTCTTTCTCAAAAGGCACCATGTGGCATTCATGCTAAAACTCTCAACTATTCTTATCTTTTTTGCTCCTCACACAATTCCATGATGCATCAGGCATACAAAGTCCTGAAAAGATTGGGAAGTTGCTATGGCAATTGCCAACACATTGTAAAGGGCGTGGGAATATGCATCCCTTTCTTTGGAAAACACCTGAAATGCTGTACTATGCAGTAGAAGAACGGTCCTGGCTTTGCAGCATATTTTGTGTCTCAGAATGGAATGGGGGAAATGTTTCACTGGAACCATGTTTGCATTAGTTGGATGAAAATAAATACACATCTTTAGCAAGTAACTCAAGAAATTTCACCAATGAAATGCGATTCTGTCCCCTCCCCCTGCAAACTATGTTGCATTTCTGCTGTAACTGAACCAGACTCATTTCCTTTTGAGTGGATGTGCACTGTTATTCTGTGAGCAATTCTGGCATGCATCTCATGTGACTGGCAATTGCTTTTACCGGTAATTTCCAGATATTTTAAATTGTTGTCTAGAGCAATCCGAACTCCACCCCCCACGCCTACCCTGGCATGGCTTTGAGTGGCAGGGCCTCGGCCACTCAAGTGCAAGGTGGGGGAACAGGCAGATCACTGCACCAGCCCAGAGTTGGGGCAGTGATCTGCCCCAATGCCACCACAACTCATGATGGCAGCAGGGCTAGCCAGCGGCAGAGCATATGCCCATGCTCCCCAGGGTGGGCACGCTCCCGAGGGGGGCAGGGCGTGGAGGGTGCCCTCCCAGGCACAGGATAGCCTCTTGGGTACATGGAGCAACATGTGTGCCCTGCAGCCAGGAGCGGAGTGAGCCAGCGATGGCGGACATTTGCCGTGCCGCCCGCCCGACTCCCAAGTCTCCCCTGAGCTGTTAAAACGAAGGGGGGAGGGGGAATGCTGCCGGCAAAGTGGCGCAGCTCCCTCACTTTCCCCGATGGCTCGGGGTAGGCTTGGGAGTTGTGACCAGGCAGCACGCCAAATATCAACCCCCCTCAGCGAAGACACTTGGGGCGGTCCACCCCATCACCCCCCCTTCCTCCGCCCCTGGGGCTAGCTAGGGATCCAACAGATCCCAGGCTGTCTTGGCCTTGTCCCCACCCCAACCAAGGCTGGAAAAGAGACACCTCTGTTCAATTGAACACACTGTTGCCCAGTGCAAATAGGGTTTGGATTGTTTTGTAAAATATTAAACTGCAACAGCAGCTATTTTGGCACATGGGCCATTTGAAACTACTAGAACTCTTTGCTATGGTGACAGGTCCTGGGAATGCTAATGACATGTGTTTCCATAGCAACTCACCAACTTGTTGCTGTCAACCACATTATCAGAATGTTCTAGAATCAGCTTAGAATTGAAGTTCTGCTTTTTTGCCTCTCTAGTCAATCCTTGCTGGTCAGTTCTGGCCATTTCACTTTGTTCCTGGTCTTGTGCATAGTTTCACATATCATAATGCACTGGCAAAATTGTAGAGCCAGTGTGGGATAATGGTTAGACAGAGTATTAGGTTGGGGTCCCTGCACAGCTTCTTGGGCAGTCACAGTTGAACTTCCCTTATTATTTATTTAGAAATGTTAATGTCTCCCTCCTCCACTATTAAGCCTTTAAGGGAGCTTACCGTATCAACAGAATAATATAAAGATAAAAATCCCAGTGAAACTCAAGTAGAATAGTACAAGAAAAGAAAGGAGAAAAGATATTTCAGGGAATGCTTAGGCAAAAAAAGCAGTTATAAATTGGCAAAGCTGGTGCTGCGCAGACAGGATGCTACCACAAAAAATCCTTGTCACCCATTCCTCCCCAATTTCTCCCCACTGTGGGCCCAAGCAGTAAAGAAAGTGGCTGTTTGAGCAAGACTTCAGAAGCTAGTCTCAACAAATAGCTATGTGTACAAGAGAAGGTTGTCCTTCATAAACTCTGATCTGGAGCCATTTAGAGCTTTATAGGGCAAAACCAGCATTTTCAGTGGTTTCCATGGAAAAAAAAAACTAGAAGGCAATGGTTTTTTAAAATGCACATTTAAATTTAAGATAAAACAGTTGAGCAAATGATTTCATAATGAGATGCTACTTTAGGAAGAAGTTTTAATACTAAGCTGATAAATATTCTTTCCCCCCTTCCGGATGTAAAGGGAAATGTGGGCTAATTAAAAGATTTGGCAGCAATTAACTGAAAATGCAGTCTAGGAGCCAAATAAATTAGGCAGCTATCCTGCTATTCCAGTCTAAGAACCCAGTGTAAAACTTGAAGCTGGAAGCGCAAATATAAGAGAGCCAATTATAACAGGCACATGTGTTCACGCACACAAATACAAATGTTCAAAGCTTGTGTATTTTTCCCTACCGTTTTTTGTTAAAGCCCACACCAGAAAAGAGGAGTCGATTTCCCTCCCACTTATGCCTCTTTCCCCAATCAGCCAAGAATGCCCGAGCATCACAAACTGTTAAGCCAAAACAGAACAAATGCCTAAATTGGCATCCAAGCATGGTGGCTGCTGAGCTGCTATCCCAATCCCAGTCCCAATCTCATTGTGTATGTAGATGCAACTTCATTCCCAGAAATGTAGTGTAGATAGACCACATCTGTGCTTGGATATGTGTGCTGTTAATCTTGTGTCCTGGGAGGGGAAAGGATTTGCCTTCACAGTTTAAAAAGTATCCTACTTTAGGAGTTGGGCTCAGAAAATACCTGCATGCACAAGGGCACACATTCCCAGAAGCCAATTCCCACTCTGCAGTCCTTTAAGGTGCTGAGGTGCAATTCCCCCTCCCAATGTCTCAGAAAACATGAATCTCGGGATGGGGAGGAATTGACCTGTGGGAATGTGTGCCCCCTCTGGTAGCTGCATATTGTTCTGTGTAAATATTTGAAGTGTAGTGCAAAGGCAGGAAGCAGCAGATCCTGTCAGTTTTGAGGGCCAGGGCTCCCCCCACCACACTTTTATAAGCAAGATTTCCCTATGTGGTTCAGGAGTCCTTCGCGTCCAGGGATTACTCATGTTTTATGCGCTAGTTGCATCTGCACACGCAGCATTCACTTTACAAATGACAGTGGGACCATCTATTACTTAAATAATTCCAATATAATTAGAAAGTTATTGAAACCAAAAGAGTAGATCTTAATATAGGAGCTGTAAAGGACAGAACATATGTAGTTTTCACAGAATGCTAATAATTCACGCGAGTCATTAAAGGATCTGGGGTTCTTTGAAAGCTTTTTATGGATGATCAAAAGTTATCTGTGCTTTCTTTCTTTCTCTTTCTGAAAGTATTTCCAGCGAGAAATTAATTGAGATGCTGTTGAACCAAAGGCAAGATTAGTGAAAGAAACTTTTAAAGCAGCCCACAAAGTGATCGAAAATATTTTTTCTTTAAAACCTGAACTAGGCTATCTGTCAAGACAAGCTTGCTCTTTGTTTGAGAGAACAGGCTGTTTTGAGATGGGTTTGTTCAGAAAATATTTCTTTCCTTCTGCTGCTGCTTTCCTATCTCTTAATGATCAGGAGCCTGAATCAAGGAGTCAATAGTGATTCACTCTCAGCTGTTCCGCTTGGCAAGCATCCCATTATGGACCAGCCACACAAACTCAGCACCTTGCAAAGGAGGATATGCATAACTCTTGTCATTTTATGCATTGTGGCTTTGCCTGCTCCCAGCACAGAACCCCATAGTAAATCATTATAACAGCATGCATAGCCTCCTAACAGAAGATTTCTGGAGAGTGTTTGGTGATGTTTTAGTAGTGTCAGTACAATTCAGAGATCTACTCTTGGTCATTTATTTATTTATTTGATTCTTGGAAATACTGCATTCCCAATTATAACTCTGTAATTGGGTTTATATGCTGGATGCTCAGCATTTTTAAGAAATAAAATCTATTATCTCAGTTACGAAGTGCAAAGATTAAACAGTTGTACTGCAATGAGAACCTGTTAATACTGCACATGGGTTCACCGACTGCCTGTTGCTTGCTTTCTGGTACATAAAGCACAAGGGCATATTATTAGCAAAATCAATTTTGATTGCTGTGCTCTGTGTAGATGCTTTTATTGTGATTTTCCCCTTCTCGTGTGAAAGGGGCCTCAGAATTCTAGCACAGATGGGTAATGAATAAATAGAACATCATTTACCGTAGTTAACTGAGCTACCAGAAAGCTATCCCTGTTTGCAATGCAGAGAGGTTTTCCTGGGTGCATATTTTCATGTTTGCCTTATTGATCACATGCATATGTTGGATGGTCTTGGGTCTAAAGCAGAGGATTGGGATTTAGCCTTTGGGGTTTTCTTGACCCATGACCAACTGCAACTGCATGCTAGAAACACTCGACAGCACTTTTCCCACCACTCAAACCAGCTTCTTGATATGAAGCAGTGAGGTGGCTTAGGGGAAGGGCTTTCTTAAATATTCTCTACTCACTGCTTCTCCACACCAGGTCAGAGCCATCCATGAGGATATAACAGAATAGCACCACTTAATCACTCCTTTAATAAAAGTATCACTAGGATGTTGATATGAGCAGGTATGCTTCTAATGGTTTACTGTACCATAAATCGGAGCCAAGGTTCAATCTAGACTACCTATGTGCAGCAGAAGGGAAGATAAGCAGAGGCTACAGAGTTTATGGTAGGTGGACAAAACCTCTCCTCCACTTTGCTTTGCTTTGGAGAACAGCCAGAGCACGAATAACAATATTTGCAAACCCTGCAACACCTTTTATGTCTACCCACATAAAAGGTGCCGCGTGGGTAGGAAGCTGCAATAGAAGAGTGGGAAGATTCAATAACTAATTCATTAATCAAAACAAAATAAAATAAAAAATTCCTTCCAGTAGCACCTTAGAGACCAACTAAGTTTGTTCTTGGTATGAGCTTTTGTGTGCACGAAAACTCATACCAAGAACAAACTAAGTTGGTCTCTAAGGTGCTACTGGAAGGAATTTTTTATTTTATTTTGTTTTGACTGTGGCAGACCAACATGGATACCTACCTGTAACTAATTCCTTAATGTCACTTGAGCCTAAAAGACCCCCAGGGTTTCTTACAACAACTAAAACACAATTCAGTAAAAATATCAATATAATACTATTAAAAAAGAGTTTACAGAGCAGTCTTAACTCTGTGCCTGGGGAACAGCCACTGTTGTATGCAAAGTTCTGCCAACCAGGGGAAGGTGGAATTTATTTGTTGCACCAGTTTCAGGCTTGGACAGCTGAGGGGCGTGAATCAGGTCCCTTACCTGGGAATGGGGCAGCATAAAGGATCCAGAAAATCCTTGCTTGGTCCATCTCTGCTTCTGCCAGTGGGAAGACCCCTGAGTAGAGGTCAGCATTGCAGCAGAGCCTCCCCACCCCCCAGTAGCTGTCAGAGAGGTACCCGCCTTTCCTTCTCCCCCACCCAGCCATCAACATCAGAGGGTTAGGATGGCTCTCCTAATAACCAGTTTAAGTCTCCTTTATGGATATGATTTTTCCCCACAGCAAAGAGGCTCAAATTAAGCATTAACTCATCAAAACCTACAACATTTAATACAATACAAAACACATCAAACAAATTCAAATAGGACAAAATACTCAGTTCAGCAAGCATCAGATAAATCCAGTTGTCGTGTCCGACTCTTCGTGACCCCATGGACCAGAGCACGCCAGTCACTATAATGAAATTATATATAATATAACAAGAACAGAGCTTAATCAAAATTAACAGGCAATAGTCTAATTCAGACTATTGGTTGTAGCCTTGCTGCACTCCAAGAGACTGCAGCAGCTTCATTTAAATAAAGTTCAGAATACAGGAAAATGTTTCATTCTCAGCATCCCAGGTGTTCTGGCTGCTAGTTTTGCTCTTACAAGACAACATGCCTGAGTCTCAGCTACTTAGCTTGTATATGAAGCAAGATAAGAAGGTAAAGGGACCCCTGACCATTAGGTCCAGTCATGTCCGACTCTGGGGTTGCGGCGCTCATCTCGCGTACAGCTTCCGGGTCATGTGGCCAGCATGACAAAGCCACTTCTGGTGAACCAGAGCAGCGCACGGAAATGCCGTTTACCTTCCAGCTGGAGCGGTACCTAATTATCTACTTGAACTTTGACGTGCTTTTGAACTGCTAGGTTGGCAGGAGCAGGGACTGAGCAACGGGAGTTCACCCTGTCGCAGGGATTTGAACTGCCGACCTTCTGATCAGCAAGCCCTAGGCTCTGTGGTTTAACCCACAGCGCCACCTGCGTCCCATGAAGCAAGATAGCGAGGCATTAATTGTTGGTGTCTTATTTCCCTAGTGGCCCATAGTAATCTTACTGCCATTTATCACAAATGGCCCTCACCAAATGAGCTGCTCTGTCTGGGCCCAGAGCTAGGATCCACTCATAGTCTACCTTGTGAAAAAAATGTTAAGCTATCCTCAAAAGTTATCACACACATCACAGGAGGACAGCTTCCTTAACATGCTTCAAAGCTTCAGTCAGCATCATGGCAGCTTCTCAGCCAGCTCTTCTTCCTCTTCTTTGCAATTGTTTCTTTGCAATTGTTTCCTTGCAAAATAATAATATAGGAGAGCATGAAATGTATCAAAAAAACCAATACATGTTTATGCTCCATCTTAAATGTTAATCCGTCATCAATTTGATCGCAGTGTATCATTTCTCATCCTTCTTTCTTCTATGCTCTCCTTCGTTGTTGAAGGAACTACATACAAGAGTGCATTGCAAAATGTATACCACAACAGCATAGTATTCTATTGATATTTCAGATTCAGGTGAATGTCGTGACGAGTTTATTGGTTGGTGGTCATTATTCACACACTGCCGTAGGAAGGAAATGCTGTATCTGCAACAGATTTCCAGCTGAGTTAAATCTTCAGAGCAGATGTATGCTATTTATTATTCATGTTTTAGTAGCAGCTGGAGACTCTGTTGTGCCGGGCTTATTACAAGAAGTTATTTTCTGAAGAGCTAAGTTGCAGACGATAGCTAGTCCCCAATTCAGTATGCAGGACTATGCTCACACAGCAGCATACTTGACAGGGACATCATACAAGGCCACCAGCAACCCGTTGCTTTTGCATAGACATCTTTATTTAGTGGTCTGCATTCCTGAAAATTGCAAAGGAAATGAGGAGTGGTATCCAAATAATGTGTCCCATCGGTGCAAGGATTTACACTTGCACAACTTTTGCCCTGTCTTGCCCCACCCCTCCGGGGCATTTTCTAGGGTTTCCCCCATCTCAACTGGCCTTAAGGGTCTAAACCTATGCACACTAACTTTTTCTGGGTTCAACTTTCTAGTGGGTACATGTAGCATTGCAGGATTGATTTTTCTCTAAGTAGGATGACAGCTCCAGTCCAAACAAGAAAGGAAAAAAAAAACTCATAAAAGGGATCCTGTGCCTACAGACTCCTTACCCTTAAAGTGGAGGGAAGCAGATGCTGGCAAAACTGAGTAGGTATAAGGAATGCATCAGCCCTGTCATGTGAGAACAACATTCATCTCAGTCCTGCTGACCTTATTTTTAGTTAATTCATCCATCTTTGACCTCAAGCAATTCCAAGCAAGGGGACGCGGGTGGTGCTGTGGGTTAAACCACAGAGCCTAGGGCCCGTGCGCTGCTCTGGTTCACCAGAAGCGGCTTGGTCATGCTGGCCGCATGACCTGGAAGTTGTATGCCAGCTCCCTCGGCCAATAAAGCGAGATGAGCACTGCAACCCCAGTCGTCCGCGACTGGACCTAATGGTCAAGGGTCCCTTTACCCTTTACCAAGCAAAATGGGATGAAAAGCTTTTAATAGAACATAGAACCAGTTTCAAATCCTCTTTGATTTATATTCTTGAAGAGGTGGAGAATGAATTCCATAACTGAAAAGTTGCATATGCTTTGCAGAAACAAAAAAGAAATGAGAAGGAAAGGTCAATTCCACAGCACTGACGGAGCTTTTGAGCTTATTTTAATCACATTGTGGATAAGTTTTTTGGGCACTTTTCTAAGCTACAGTTTATAATTACTGTAAAGGAACTGGCAGAGGGAACAAAAAACATAAAATAATTCTGTCTATTAGATCTTGTTTCTTGATTATCAGGTTCCTCATGTTCCAGAAGAGGAGAGGCAAGTTTTCACATCTAGTCTTTGTAACAAGACATGCAGTAGGTAGCAATTAGCTGTCTCCTCTCTTCTGGTCTCCGTTTCTCATCTGGACACTTGCAATTATTGGTTTTCTTATTACAATGCATCTGTCCAAGAGAGTAACGGGCACCAGAAGCTGCCCTATATAACCACCACATATAGTCACAGTGACCATCATTTCTCAGCAAGTGACTAGTTTTTATAGAAGTGTGTATGTGATTTATCACAAGTAAATGTATAAAAGACAGTAATCTCTCCTCTGCTGGAACATTGTAAAACTGACATATGCAATAATTTTGCTCATGGTAATTATTGAGTAGATGTGTTTCTCCAGAGATGAGACTTGAGGCACCATAGAGAGTTACATAAATCCAGTAGGGCTGTGTTTCTGCAGCTTGAATGAGCCCATGGTGACTGCCTGCCTCCGGGCCACCAGTCTCTTCTTCTGTCATCTATTCTGTTCATTGTTAAAATCCTAATTTCAAAATGGGTGGGAGGCCCAAGGAGCTGTCATAAGAATCATAGTCATTTTATTTATGTTACACAAACACATTGTGCTCACAAGAGATGCACGATAAACGGACAATTTAAAAACAATAGCTACAGTAAATACAAATTACAACGCAGTTTAAAGTTGACGTTTAGCAGTTTAGTTAAAATGCATCAAATGTCGGTTAACAACATCCAATACATTACTAAGAACACCACTGTTATACCCACGTTGTGAAATCCATTCAGCATTTCATATGAAGAGAGCTAATGAAAGATGCGTAGCCCACATCATTCTAGTCGTAAAAAAGGATGTTAAAACTAACAAAACTGAGCTGACCTTAGCAGCAGCCTCCTGCCAAGCCAAAGCCAAACACCCCCTTTAAAAGCCCTATTTGTGTCTAGATGTGCACTCACACACATTCTCACTGGGTTGACAGTCAGTAATGCATGCCGTGTTTTTTCCTTGTTGTCCCTGCTCTGAACAGTGTTATCAGGCTGTTTACTGGGACTCACCTGCAGCAGCAATACTTGACGCAGCTGACGAAAACAGTGATAGCGGCAGATTAGTGTCAAAACTAAGGCAGCTTTGCAGATAGGTTTTTAAAAGTTACTATTATTTGGGGTCTGTCAACAGCCTGGGTGTGTTAAGGGTGAGATAGGGGAAGAAAAGAAAGAAAAACTATAGACATATCTCATTATCATCCAGTTTACAAAACTGCTTGCCTGGCAGCTATTCTTATTTCTTATAGACAGGCAAGTGGCTGTTTACAAGCCTTCTCCAGGGACCTCTACTTAGATATTGTTTGGGACACTGGTATAGCTTTTTTTTTTAAAAAAGGTTGATGGGCTTCAGTGGTTCATCAATTCAGGAGAGCTTTATTCCACCACTCCAAACACCATTTCGCAGCATCTTGTTGTTTGCTGATCTGTCTCATGATGAATTGGGTGGATCTGTCTCAAATTTAAGAACTTGTGTTTGCTCACAAAGGTGGCCCAGGCTCTGGAAAAGGAACCCAGTGCGAGAAATTAGCACAGAAATATGGATTTTTGCATCTGTCGACAGATGATCTCATCCAACTTGAAATGTCATCATTATCAGAAAGGAGCAGGATCATCAGAGATAACCTGGAAAGCGGCAAACTTGTACCGGGGGTAAGCTGTGACCTGGAGAGGTGATGGGTCTGACAGAGAATCTGTGCATCACAAACACAAAACCCAAAGAAGCAATTAACATTTAGTGCAGTTATGACTGCCAGCTGTTTGAAAGGATGTCAGGAATGGATTGTGCAGTGGGGCTGGGCCATTTACTTGACCTCCCCCTGTCTAAGTCACAGAGACAGAGAGGAGCAGGGGCAATATAGTGACAGTGCAAATGTACACTGGAGCACTGGATTGGTTTCGCCAGTGTGCTTACACCACATTGACCTTGCCGCTGCCTTGCTTCTCCCCATCTTCATCTGACTGTGCAGTAGTGACTTGGCCAGAGAGAGATCAGGCAAGAGATTAAGCCCCACCACATTCTCTGCTACTAGAGTAAGTCCTCTTTCCACAACACATTTCAGAAGATTATTTGTTACTAGCCAGAGATTCCTTTGGCACCCTAAAATTCAACCGCAGTATGGCACAAAAAGCATGCTTACTTTAAGGCATCATAGCCTTTTTTTGCCTCTCTCACACTGATTTAGGCTATTTTAGAAGCTCTCTCGGCTTACTATATTTACAAAGCTCCCATGCTGAGTCAGCTGTTAATCCAACTCTGACTATGAGATTATTATTTTTAAATCCAGTAGTTTGGTAACTAAGCATTTTACTTCCTGTGAAAATGTGCAATGAGGATGTTGGCGCATCCTCAGCCAGTAAGGGTGGGGGCATAGCACATGGGCCTGAAGTGAAGCACTAGTCTGTGTCTCACTCTAAAGCACTGCAGTGTCAAAGTGGTTTCTAAACAAAAATTATTTAATCTTCTTCCATTAAGGATATTGTTACGGATCTCCTGAAAGAAGTTATACTCACCAATATGGGAGGCACAAATGGGTTCCTGATAGATGGTTATCCCCAGGAGTTGAAGCAAGGAGAAGAGTTTGAGAGTCAGGTGAACATTTATTATTATTATTTAAATATGTTATTGGTTTACAAAAGTATGTGCAAAAGTCTTTCCTACATATCAATTACATTTATTAAGAGACATTAATGTTGAGTACAGTATAAGGTTGGGGAAGAAGCGAGAAGAGGAAGAGGAATGGTGAAACTTAGATTCTAGGTGAGCATTATCACAGTGTGAAGGGAAAGGCTGCAGCTTAACAGCAGAGCACTCGCTTGGAATGCAAAAGGTTCCAGGTTCCATCCTTGTCTTCTCTAGGTAGGTCTGGGGAACACTTCCATCTGAAAACCCTTGAGAGCCACTGTCAGTCTGGGTAGATTGGCCTTCCCTAACCTGGTGCCATTCAGATGTTTTAGACTACAACTCCCACCAGCCCACCCAGCATGGCTGCAGACCATACTGAGAATGAGAGACTGATCGTCTGGTTCAGGAAAAGGCACTTTCCTATCTTCTAATTAGGGCTGCCAGGATCTTTTTTCAGCAACGGATCTGTGCCTCGTATGTCTTAGCATGCAGATACCCTGCAGGAAAAGCTCTGCCTGCTGAACTCTTGCATTTAATGTTCATACATTGCATATCACTTTTTATGCAGAGAGGCAATCAAAGCACACAAAATATCAATTTAGGAATGCACTGATACAAACTATTTAGAAACTGATACATATACAGTGCAGTTTATGTTTGCCATAAAATTGTTTAAAAAAAGGAAGAAACCCAGATATAAATATATAGACAAGACAGTGAGAAAAAGCATTAAGCTATTTCATTACAGATCCTTATGTTTTCCATTCACATTTTGAGTTTTCCCTTTTGCTGATGCAGAGCTGGAACACAATAGCTCTGCTGCATCAGGGCCTGCTGATCCAGTCCTCAGGTCTCACAGTGGCCAAGCAGATGTCCATGGAAAGCCTGCAAGCAGGACCTGAGCATCCTTCCCACTTTTGTTCCCTGATAACTGGCACTGATAGTGTTATCCTCCACAAATCCCTTGTCTAATCCCTTTTAAAGCCGTCCAATAGGTAGTAGCACATTACTTGCCAGCTACTTCAAAATACCCTAAATAATTAGCTGAGATGGGTTGAGGGGGATGATGACATACATATTCCGTCCCCAAAAGCAGTTCCTTTGAGTCTTATCTCTGTGCACCTGATGCAAACTGCGCTGGCGGGATTTCATTTAATCCTTTAATTAGGAAATATCAATGAAGAGAGCATTATTATTATTTTTACATTGTCATAAAGCACTTTTTGTACAAAGTACTGAAGATTAATCCTGTCATTAGAACACCAAGAGTCATGGGCTTCACTTCCTCATCTTGGCAAAAATGGCCTCTTCCCCTTAAATAAGCAGCTCCCTCCAGGATATTATTAAATTGTTCTCTCGTCATTGTGATGTAACATTTTAAAATATGGCATAGTTGATTCCTCAGTTCATGCCAACAGTGTTATTCTGTCAGAATAACTCACTAGGTCAGAGACTAATTTTTGGTACACTGGTGCCTCCTTGTGCATGAAATGAATTATGTTATCGTCTACTATATAACACTGCACGGAGAGGTGTTTTTCCATTAAAACATCATCTTAGGGCTGATTTAGATGTTGCATTTTTGCAGCTTCAAGAGTCTCTGCTTCTACACTAGCTATTTTAGTTATTATTTTCTCAAACAGCAGCTTCCAATGGTAAATGGGCAAGCTTCTTTTAAAACAAACAGGAGTCTACAACATGGCAAGGGGCTCAGCTAATTATAAGAATCCTTTTCTTGTAACTTGAATCCATTGGTTTGGATGCTAGCTTCAGGAGCAGAACACAAGCTTGCTGCATCATTGCATGTGACAGCCCTTGAGATATTTGAAGATGGTTATCATATCTCCTCCCAGTCTCCTCTTTTCCAGGCTAAACATACCCAACACCCTCAAGAGGCTTGGTTTCCAGACCCTTTATCACCTTGATCGCCCTCCTCTGCACAAATTCCAGCTGGACAATATCCTTCTTAATTGTGGTGCCCAGAACTGGACCTTGTACTCTAGATGGGTCTAAGGCAGAATAGAAGGGTACTACTGTTTCCTTTGATCAGGACACTATACTTCTGTTGATGCAGCTTAGAATAGCATTAGCCTTTTTTGCTGCTGCACAACACTGTTGATTCATGTTAGCTTATGGTCTACTAAGACCCATAGATCTTTTTCACATGTACTAGTAATCCAGCTTTTATTTGTGCAACTGGTTCCTGCTGCCTAAGTGCAGAACCTTACATTTGTCCCTATTGAAATTTGTTAGTTTTGGCCCAGTTCTCCAATCTATTAAAGTCATCTTTAATCCTGAGCGTCTTCTGCGGCATTGGCTACCCCTCCCAGTTTGGGGTCATCTGCAGATTTGATGAGCATCTGCTCAATTCCTGTTTAGATTATTCTTGAGTCACCTGTCTGAATCTCTCTTACAAAATCCATGTGGATGTTGCATTCTGACCTCATTCCCATGAGGAAGAATGCTATGCTGTGATCAGCTCTTATATTCAGTCAATTTTCTCATTTTTTCCCAGATTGGCGAACCATCTCTGATGCTTTGCATGGACTGCTCCTCTAAGACAATGAGTAGCCGCCTTCTGAAAAGAAGCCAGAGCAGCCAGTGCTCGGATGGTAGTGAAGAAGTCATCATGAAGAGCATCCAAAATTACTACCAAGCAATGGAGCCTGTGATCACCTATTATGAAAACAAAATTCCATTGTTTAAGGTAAACCGGCTAGGCTTTGGAACTGGACTATGGTACCTTCTTCTTCTGAATACATCCAAAAGGCTAAGAGCTAAGTCACATGTGCTGTAAGCTTCCCAAGAGGCCATAATCCTCTCCTAGGTTTGCACCAGGGCGTATGCACCAACCACAATGTTCAGTTCAAATATTGGTTTGGCACTTGGAAAGGTTTTGTCATGGTCCAAAGCGTTTTGGAGGCTGCCTGGTTCCTAAGAGCATATGAAGAACCCAGTGGGATCAGGCCAAAGGCCCATCTTGTTCTCACATTGGCAAGCCTGATGCCTATGGGAAGCTCTGAAGCAGCACCCTGAGTGCAGAAGCATATTCCTCATTTGTGATTCCCAGCCACTGGGATCCAGAGGCATACAGTCTGAGTCCCCTTCACTACTAGAAAATGAGGAAATAGCTATAACTTTTTTCCTTTTATGACAGAAGTGGGTAACATTTGCAAGCATGCTGGCCCACCAACTTACAAGCAACTAGGTCTCAGGATTTTTGTGTTGGGCACTTTAGAAGTTAGGGTGGTTGTGTTTTTTAAGGAAACTTCTTGTTTATTTTTGGTAGCTCCCAACCTCTAGTATAGGGGAAGGCAGTCCCTTAGGTAACTTGGTTCCAAGTTGTGCAGAGCTTTAAGAAAATATTGAAAATGGCTCTATGGCCTGTTAAATGGCTCAGTACTTAATATACTCAACTGACTTCACTGTTTAACTAAAGCACTGAATAATGCCCTATTGCAGGACTATTCAAAAAGGTCATTCACGCACATTCTATCCTGAAATGAATTTCATAAAACTTAACTAAAAGTAAAAACTAGGAAAGCAAGCTTTCTTTTCTAGCTCACAGGGCATCTCGCAGCTACTGAACATGCTCGGTCCTCTTCAGGCTGTTTTGTTTTTGCCCTTAGGACTTCTACAGAATTGAAGGTTATCTCAAGCATGGTGCTGCTTCTCAGCAGCATTTTGACTAATTCTGTAGGCACTCACCTCCTGAATTTGCATTAGAGGGAATAATTGTAGAATACCAGAATGTTTTCCTTTTTGAGGTTCAACTATCTGATGCAACTATCTTTTTTAACAGATAAATGCAGAAGGGGCACCAGATGAGGTTTTCCTTGAAGCATGTGCTTCTGTCGATGCTTTTCTGAAAAAGGAAGGAACGGCACCATCTCTTTCTGTGTAATTGCAACGCTTTCTATCTCATATGCACAGTCGGTGGTCATCAAAAATACTGTCTAAAGCCACAGCTGCTGCCTTGAAAGATTAGTGCATATTGTAAAGTTTGTAAAAAAATAAAAATCTGTATAACCTATACAGTACAGTAACATTCAAGTACTGTATGTTGTCTATCATACAGTTTGCACTTTGCAGGTTAAAAAGCAGCATGGTAAACAACTCTAATTCCTAGAAATCATGTCTTGCATTTCACTATTACCTGGTATACTATACAGCATCCGAGTTTCCAGTTAACTGACAGTCAGCAGAACTGACAGAAATGTTTTGTTTCTGTAAACGAACAGCTCAATTCTGAGACTATTTAAGCTTGCTTTTTTCTTATAATGCTTGAAAAAAATCTGATTTCTGACATTTTATCTTACTGGTGGAACATGCCTGCAGTTAAGTTGCAGTCATTAACACAAAGCAGCAGAAGTTAAGAAATCTTCTGAAAAAGTAGTATCTTATTATACAACATAATAAGTAAAATGTTAAGCAGTTAACAAATATGATTATGGGATCAGCTGCTGTGTCAACACCAAAATGGGTACAAACAGCCTATGTACTTAAGTGTGATAATGTAAGGATAGTGCGGTCTGGTTAAAACACCAAAAACCAGTGCCAAATATTGCTGGTGCACTTAATGTATAAGCACTTATAGTATTTGAGTATCAAAATACATATGTTGAGATAGCTAACATGCACCCTTTTAAAAAATGGGGGCATCACATCAATACATGTTGTTTGCTGTTGTTTGACAAGTATTTCAACTGTAAATCTCAATTTTAGGTCTTTCATTGCCTGAGGAACATGTGCAAAAGATGTGTTTTACTCTGCCTGTGTTTATAAATCGGCAAGCACACTCTTTGCACAAAACACAATGGGTTGAGCCAAAGAAAATTGGACGGAACGCCACTGATGTAGTGATGCACTGATGGCTCCCCCTCCTCACTAAAACCCCCTGCACACCCTAAAATTGACTCCTGATGCAGGATGAGACATAGGGGCTCAGCGAAATTAGAGGATGTTGGTAGGGGTGCCTTGCATAAGTAGAAGTACTTTTTCCACTCAAGTCAAGGTATCTCTGGACACAAGTAAAATTGATTTCACAAATAAGTAAAAATGCTGAGATTTTGTGAACAAGATAAAAAAACATATTTGATTTCTTCAGAATTGGCTCCTACCTTCTCCTGGACCATCTACTATTTCTTCTTGCATGATTCATCTCTCTGTCAACAGTTGCATTTTGAAGCAGATTTGTATTTTTCAAGCTACTTTTCTTGTACTGAAGATGTAAAACAAATAAAATGTATGGACAAAAACTAGGAGTAATAATTTTTACTTTGCACTTTTGGTTTCACAGCTTACTACTCTCTGAACTATCAAGTGAGATTTTCTTTTCCCTGCAACTGTGGATGTTCCTGATTGTTTCAGCCCTTTTACAAATATTTTCCTGAATTTTTACTAATGCAATATTATGGCAACTGCTGTGGGAACAAGTCAGGCATGTGGGAGCAGTTTGTCAGGACATACAAGGAAGCAGAGCACTAAACTTCATTGCAAATTTGAAGAAACTCATATAAAACATTGATTTGCACATTGATTTCTGCTACTTATCAAGGTTTGGGTAAATGACCACAAGGTTTTAAAATTCCAAAATAGGCCACCCTCATCTTGGTTTCATTTTATCTTTCATAAATGTTCAATGTACACAAAGTTTGTAACTTCTGTATTATCAGGGGGGAAATAGTCAGAAACTCAGCACACACACCCTAAAAAGAGCTGATTTTAAAATCTATCAAGATCATCCAAACACACAGATTAATATTAACTACCTATGCTATATGGCTTTGATGGGTATGCTGCTGGCTTACACTTTGTGCAATATGCAATTTGAGCATGTACCCGGGCTTCTTAGAAAACGGGTGGCATCAATGGGTAAACCAATTATTTAATTAAAACAAAAGATCAACTAAGGGATTTAGTTGTGTTTCGCCCATTAGTTTTCCCCAGCTGTGTTTGACACACAATGGAATCCCACAGGAAGTGTATTAGGATGGGTCCAACATCAAACTGGCTGCCTTGCTTACAGAACACCTGCTCAAAGTGTGGTGGCTTACAGAACCAATCCCTTTTCTGAATGTCATGGCTGATACGGCAACGGATTGCTCCCACATCACAAACTTCGAATGTTGCAGTGTAAAAGAATTATCAAGGCTGATGGGTTACACCATTTGCATATGTAAAAAGGACATAATTTATATTTGCATAATTAGTTATTCGACTTTCCCAAAGCAATTTGCCTTTGCTTTTGTTAAAGAGAAAAGTGAAATACATCAGGTGTATTCTTTTCCATTATATATATTTTGGTTTATTAAATTTCTCAAAGAATGAGATATGCTTACAGACGATGTGTTATACTGCTCAGTCATTAGAAACGGTACTGCATCATCTACTCAATATATTAAAAAAATGCTCAAGCTCCTCTAACAAAGAGTGATTACACCTAACAAACACTGTGAAAATTAACACTGTGAATAAACAAATCAAAATTGCTATCAAATGCACCAGCCAATTCTTTGTTAGTTATTTACTGCCATATTTAAGTTAAACATGTACTCGAAGTCATTCTGAAAATTCAAGTTTTTTTTAAGCAAGTGGAAATCTATTACAGTTAAAATAATCAATATTTCTGAATCACAAGTTATACATGTCAAAATGATATATTAGCTAAAAATATGTAACAAATATTACAAAGCTTTTTCGATCATTGCTATATTTCGGCTAATAAAGCGTACCAAAATGCTTTTCCTTTTTACTCTGCAATTATAATACTGGGGGGAACGACTGCATCATAGCCATAGAGAAGCTACATGGAAGTATTACTTATTTGCTTGATACCTTCTCCCATGTAGTCAATCCAATCCAGTGGTTTCTTAAAGACACGGTAATTCTGACATGCACCCCAATGCGCTGCTCCATTCATTTTAAAAGTATACAGCTGTGCATGAGCATTAACACATGTGCAAACCTACATCCTCCATCAAAGTGAATAGAGTAGCACATGCGCAAAAGGTCTATCTGCAAGTGGGAACAAACACGGCTCAGAACTGGGGCGTGCCAGGATCAGGGTATTTGTGCATAATCTTTGAAGAGGCTGAGTAAATAGCTGGGCAAAGGCTACCAGGACACACTGAGCCCCTTAAGGGGATCAGATGTCCCTTCAGTTTAAGAGCTAAATT
The DNA here is from genome assembly GCF_009819535.1 of Lacerta agilis. Lineage (NCBI taxonomy): Eukaryota > Metazoa > Chordata > Lepidosauria > Squamata > Lacertidae > Lacerta > Lacerta agilis. The sequence goes on along the minus strand of NC_046317.1, from coordinate 30,153,799 downwards.
ATATTTTCAATTCTGAATGTTGGTTCAATAGTCAAACCTCAGAAAAAAGTCACAGTAAGCATTCTATATATAAACAGACTGTATCCACATAGTTTATTTCTCACAGTTCTCCTGACAATTGAACATTATTTAAGAACATACTGTATACACAGATAAGAAGAAACATACAAAATGTTTTAAATGATGCACAACAAAATCCAGCAGTATAAAAGAATGCATGTGAACCCTTGCTCACTGCTCAGGCTAAATTTAATCACTTGTTTAAATAGTAATAAAAATACAATCTTTCATGGATCTTGTGCATACTACAAAAGAGGAAAATTATTCCCATATATGATTTATATTAGGCAGTTTTCTTTGATGAGTTGCATTAACAACTCCAAATACAGAGGCAGAAGGCTGTGTATTTTACTTTATAAGAGTTAATGTTGGGTATTAGAGACTTTTACACAGTTACTACCACTGGCACTTTTCACCATATTTTTGTACACACCACATGGTCATTTTATATAACATTACATTTAAAAATATATTTGCGTGACAATTTTATAATATTCACACACCATGAGCTGGTTAAGGAAGCAATGCCACTGTTGCCTCCTGTAGTGCTTCACTGTTGGTAAATAAAATTTTGTTGTGGTTAAAAGAAAAAAAGAAAATGAAATGAAAGTAAAGAAACATCAACTTGATTAAGCAGCTCCAATTTTATAAAGGCCTATTACCGACCATCACAGAGACAGTGATTGTTTTAAGAATACGTTCTAGACGCAAACACTGTCTTAGGTTAAAACCCTGCCTAAAGAAGTCAGTTTTCCGTGCTGCAAACTATTTTCACAACAAAACTGCAAACTACTTAACTGTTTTTTAATGTACGCACTTCATCATCTCTGCATCTCCTAGTAGTCAAGTTCTTTGGAAATGACTATCTTTAATGTGTGCTTTCATTTCTGGCCACACTTTTGAAACTCCTCTCTTCAGATTAAACCAACTTACACCCCCCGCCCCCCAAAAACTAACACAGTGAAAAGTAAATCTCCCCCAAAAGCTTTCCGCACGCTAGGAATGTTCAACCTCTGTTCAGTTATCTAGTATCATGACAGGTCAGAGAGCAGGATTTTGATGAGGGCACTCGGCACGCTCTCATGCTGAGGATGACATTCCTGGGAAAGCAAACGTCTTCCCAAGGTGGACACAGAATCGTCAACAGTGCCACGGTTGGTTTTCAGAGAGGATACTAAGCTTCAGGTTGCAGATTTGCTTTCCATGTCATCTATTTGCAGGAAAGTAGTTGGGGTCAAGGTAATTATAAGTGGGGCCTTGGGACATACAGTAGTCTCTATCTAAGAACATTTCTGCTCTGTACATAGGCTCCAATTGATGACTTTCCTTGTGAATGTCTGTTTCATGCAGACTGAAAGAAAAGGAAGAAGCATTATTTGTTAAGTATGAAATTCCGCAAAGAAATCCATGGGTGAATTCCATTTGTCAAAAATTCTCACACTAAACATTTGTCAAAAACGCCCTACAAAACATCATAATTATACCCTATGCATACAATATTTTATCCTCAGCAAATTTATATAACTTTCTGGTACAGTGGTACCTCGCAAGACGAAATTAATTCGTTCCGCAAGACTTTTCGTCTTGCGGAAATTTCGTCTTGCGAGGCACCGTTTCCCATAGGAATGCATAAAAATTTAATTAATGCGTTCCTATGGGGAAAAAGTCAGGGAGCGCCGGTCGGAAGGGGCGCCGGCCGGCACCGGAGCCGCGCGGCGCCGCATTTTAAGGCTGCAGCGAGCGAACTGTTCGCCCGCTGCAGCTTTAAAATGCGCCGTAGCTAAAAAGGCTTACCTTTTGGCTCCGGTGGGGGGGGGTTTCCGAGTCGCGTCCGCCATTTTGGATCGACTCAGACATGCGCAGTCGATCCAAAATGGCGGACACGACGCGGAAAACACCCCCCCACCGGAGCCAAAAGGTAAGCCGCGCCCCTCCCGACCGGCACGGCGCCGCGTTTTAAGGCTGCAGCGAGCGCTGCAGCTTTAAAACGCGGCGTCGCGCCGCAGCTAAAAAGGCTTACCTTTTGGCTCCGGTGGTGGTGGGGGTGTTTTCTGCGTCGCGTCCGCCATTTTGGATCGACTCAGACATGCGCAGTCAATCCAAAATGGCGGGCGCGACGCGGAAAACACCCCCCCACACACACACCGGAGCCAAAAGGTAAGCCTTTTTAGCTGCGGCGCGACGCCGCGTTTTAAAGCTGCAGCGCTCGCTGGAGCCTTAAAACGCAGTGCCGTGCCGGTCGGGAGGGCTTACCTTTTGGCTCCGGTGTGTGGGGGGGTGTTTTCCGCGTCGCGCCCGCCATTTTGGATCGACTGCGCATGTCTGAGTCGATCCAAAATGGCGGGCGCGATGCAGAAAACACCCCCCCACCACCGGAGCCAAAAGGTAAGCCTTTTTAGCTGCGGCGCGACGCCGCGTTTTAAAGCTGCAGCGCTCGCTGGAGCCTTAAAACGCGGCGCCGTGCCGGTCGGGAGGGCTTACCTTTTGGCTCCGTTGTGTGTGTGGGGGGGTGTTTTCCGCGTCGCGCCCGCCATTTTGGATCGACTGCGCATGTCTGAGTCGATCCAAAATGGCGGGCGCGATGCAGAAAACACCCCCCCCCCACCACCGGAGCCAAAAGGTAAGCCTTTTTAGCTGCGGCGCGACGCCGCGTTTTAAAGCTGCAGCGCTCGCTGGAGCCTTAAAACGCGGCTCCAGCGGCTCACAGTGGTACCTCGCCAGACGAATTCGTCTTGCGAAAAACAGCCATAGACGAATTCGTCTCGCGAGTCAACTAAAAACTCGCAAAACCCTTTCGTTTTGCGAGTTTTTCGTTGTGCGAGGCATTCGTCTTGCGGGGTACCACTATACACATTTCATATCAAAATTTAAATTTGGGAAGGGGGGTAGAAATTACATGTGATTTTAATCCTCTACTCAGAGATAAGACCCACTGAGACAAGTATGCATCGTATTTCCATCTTAAGCTTATTGTCAGTAATTGTCATGGATGCATGTTGCTTACCAGTCAGAACAAGAATCACAGAAATCCAAAGACATTTCTGGAGGGCAGTCTCGGCAGTGCCACCGAATGCCTTGAATGGGATCGATTCCACAGTTATCACACTGAAAACAGATTCAGGAGAGAACATTCAGGAAAACCATTACCAAAAGCAATTTCCAAAAATATAAGTCTCTACAGGTTATCATTCTCTACAGAGAGGGCATCAAAAGTTGTAATTTAAGGAATATTTTCTCGCCCTCAATACTGAAAGAACACATAGTGGAATATAACTGGCTGAGAGAGAGAGGAAATAAATTGCTGTGCCTAAGAGCCAGGGCTGTAGCATTGGGGGGGGGGGGTGCCAGGGGGTCCGTGAGCACAATTTCTGAGGGGGCATGAACCAGGCGTGACCATGCAGGCGCCCCCAGCACAGCCCAACCCAGTGTCCCTCTCTGCCCACCAAGGTCACATTGGCTGACAGGGCTCCCCCCTGTACAGGCAGGCAGGTGACTCAGTGCAGCCCTGCTTTGCTCCAGTGGGGGTCACTCTGGCGCTGTGGGCGAGGCTGGCACACACACACATACACACACCAACCTGGCGCGCACCCACCCTGGGTACTGGCAGTCAACACTAAACTGCTGCTAAGAGCTAGTTTGCATCATAAACAGTTTTCTCTAACATCTCCCCTTTCAGAACTATGAGGTAGGTTGCAATGCAACTACTATAGTCATTGGTAACTAGCTCTACAAACAGCTCAGGATCACCTACGATCATTGTTTCATCTCTGACGATGTTCAAGGGGGGAAACTTTTTAGGAAATATCACTGCCAGTGCAATCTTACTTAAGATTAAATAATAGTAATGAAATTTATTACATACCCTTCACCAGCAGTTCCCAGGGCAGCTTACAACAGTCTTAGGTGTGATATAACCAGTTTCTAACATGAAGGCTAGGTCCTGAAAACAGCCATAATTTTTCTCAATCTCTCTTTAGGTAAGTTTTACTCAGTTTGCATGGACCACTCTAAAACACTACGCTTGTTCTCATCCAATGACACTGCCACCCAAGTTGACTAAAGGAGTGGCAGGAGCTGAGTAGGAGAGCTCCCACTTAACCCTCCAGCTTTACTAACCTTAAAGCCTATGTGTTGCACAAAACCACTTTCGGCACGCATGTGCTGCAGTTTCTGCTTCTTCAGCTTTTTTAGTTCAAGCAGCTCTTTGTATTCTGGTAATTCTCGATATGCTACAGGGATACTTTCTTCATCCTGTTAAAGAGGAGGGAGGGCGGGAGAATGAATACTATTAAGAATCCAAACCATTTAAGCAGAACCACAAACAGCTTGCTAAAGGAAAATAGTATTTTTGTTATTTTTTTTGCTCTCCAAGACAAAATTTAAGAATAGAAATGTTAGAATGGCTTCATTACTGAAAATACATTTCCCCCTCACCCTCATAAAAATTAACATGAGCTTGATTTTTAAGATTCATTCATCAGCTCTAAAAAACACTTTTGATAGCTAGGAATATGAGAGAAATGTGGCTGGAAAGCTTTGAAGACCTATTGAGACAGGAAGAAACAGAATGTCCCCTGAAGGCAGAGATGCAACCAAGACAGAATGAAAAATTCTAATAGGGTATTGCATGACTTCTAATGTAATCTTTGAAATGTGATCGAGAACAGATTTGTTTTCACTAAAGATAAACCTAGCAAACAAAATCCTTCAATACAGTTTTACAATCTGAAGTGCAGAATAGGAGAACATTTATGAGATTTATTTTTACCCTGACTTTTGCCTTTAAAAGCCCTCAAGATGTCTCATAAAACAAAATCACATTAAACTTGGATTTGTGTGGCTTTCTTCAGCCTCCTGTTCTATGTCCCCTTCCCAGGATAGGCAGGACAATCTCTGACCAAAGCTGCCTATTACAAAATAAAAAGTAGTCCAGGATGTACAAATGCATGGGAAGTAAGAACAGCAGTAGAAGAAAAGAGGATGAAGCTGAAAAGTAATGTTCTGAAAAAAGCCACCTGTCTTGCTGAGGGAGCCCTGAGAAACAACACACCTTGTTCTCCCCGATGGCAGAGTTCAATGGGGTTACTCCCAAGTAAGTGCACAGAGGATCACAGCCTTGGAGAAGCTGTGGCAGGTATGTGCAGGAGACGCTACCTGTGAGGGAGGTGGAAGGCCTCCTTTGGCTCCTCACGAGAGTGAAGGAGTGAAGCAGAAGGGATGGGCTAAAGTGGCCCTAGGACTACAGCAATGGCCTAGTTCACTTTTTTCTTATAGAAGCAGAACATCCAGACAGAAAATAAACTAATGCCATGAATGAAAACAATGTGCCTGGTCAAGCTGGAAAGACGACACCTAACCATTTCCAAGCTGAGAAGTTGTGGAAGATAAATTTCTTTATCTGACTACTGCTTACACTTGCATGCCACAGAATCACTGTAGGCAATCCTCACAGTAAAATCAATGTCATCTTCTAATTACAGAGCTATATCTGAGCAATGTGAATTCAAAGCTCTAGCACTGAGTTATCCTGCTTACCAACCACAATGAGTTCTCTGGAAATCGTTCATTTGGCAAGTGTTCGCAAAATGAGTACAATTTCCATTGATTTCTAAGGGAATGTTTCTAATCTGTGATCTCTCTCCGGCTCCCTCCATAGTTTATTCCTGAAATGGCTGCAGCCAACCAGCAAGAGAGAGACAAAAGGGAAACTCGTTGGTCCGATCCCTCCTGCTCCGATTTGTCTGATCTCTCTCCCCACTTCCTCCCTGCATGGTTTCTTCCCAAAAAAACAAGCAAGGAAGTAGGCAAACTCCAGCTGTTTGGATATCTGAATCTGTAGTGTGTATAGCAAGGTTTGGGCATAATTCTTTATGTCTGGATAACTGAATTTTTGCATAGCGGGTGGGCAGATAGCAAGGCCTGCATGTACAAAGAAAATCTGTCCTTGTCTGTTTAATAATAATAACCACCTCAGAAATGTACCAAGATGCTGAAGAGTAAAGCAGAAGTATTTTCAGCTCTTGCATGGGGGTTTGGAAAGGAAAGGAAAAATAAACAGATACACCTTTACCCAACACTTCTGGCACTGAAAACCTGTTCCTATTTTATTGAAGATGTTCCTTTACCCAACACAGGCATTCCTTGAGCTGTCTTAACTCTCAGCACCTTCATGCATAATCATCTACTTAGAATAAAAAATATACCGATGATTCCTCCTCTGCCGCATTGCCTAAATGACTATGAAAACTTGATCTGTCATCATCTTCGTCCATATACACGGGAGGTTCATGGGATGTCATGAAAGTTGAGGGCTTGAAGAGATGTTTATTCAGAGGATGTTGCCTTCTACTGGAGGACTGCAACAGAAGAACACACCATCTATGAAATGGTATTAAGAAACCACCATCGTAACATTTTAACGGTATCCAATGTGTTCTCACCATTGGTTTGGGAAGCTGTATACACACAGCGTTAGCCACAATCCATATCTATCATGTAGTTTCTTGTTAAATACTGAATTTTGATGCACTTCCCCCAAACCAGCTTCAACATGAATTGAATACGCATCAGGAAAAGGCATCCTCGCCGTGTCTCGGCCCACTTCTGTGGACATTCACAGGCAATTTAGATACACATCAAACTGCTGTTGAGTACAACAAACAAATGCTGTTTGAAATGCAGTGAAAAAGAACCACCACATTACTTCTAATTTTCATTATAAGGATTACAATATATGGTCAAAACGCTGGTGAATTCTGAAAACAAGAAATTGTTTTGCCAAAAACTGGCTGAAAATCTGTTTAAGTAATTAAGTGAAATAGAACACTCCTGCTTCCCTATTTACAAAATCCCACAAATAAAACGATTTGTGTAAGCTATCAACAAGGCTCTTCAGAACCAATGCGGGTGAAAGGTTGAAGGTTTGAAGGGAGGGTGAAAGGTTGTTTTCTGCTGCTCCAGAGAAGCGGACACAGGGCAATGGATTCAAACTACAAGAAAGAAGATTCCACCTAAACATTAGGAAGAACTTCCTGACAGTGAGAGCTGTTCGACAGTGGAATTTGCTACCAATGAGTGTGGTGGGAGTCTCCTTCTTTGGAGGTCTTTAAGCAGAGGCTTGACAGCCATCTGTCAGGAATGATTTGATGGTGTTTCCTGCTTGGCAGGGGGTTGGACTGGATGGCCCTTGTGGTCTCTTCCAACTCTATGATTCTATGAATGCAAACAGGGTGCTTTAAACCAAAACGTTTAATAACCGGTTTAAAAACAGAATTTAAGTAAGGAAGAAGGGAAAATGCCACTGTGTAGGACCCAAAGCTCCACAAATCCACAGAAGGAAGGGCCTCTCAGTCATACTAGCCTAGAGGTGGAGCACCAGAGGGTGAGGGGGTGAGGAAAAGGCCTCCGCCTTCTACCCTGGCTGGGCATGGTATGAAACTGGATCTGCTGCTCTGACATTCTACTGAATGTTCACTTTAAACCATTTGTTGGATATTTAATGGTAGCAGCCAAGTTGGTGATCATCAGATTTTGGCAAGGGATTGAAAGGAGAAACCAAATACAAGTAAGCTAAAAACAGCAAGGTGGGGAAAGAAAAAATGCCATGGATAAATTTGTGTTGGAATGCTACAGTTTTATTACACACATGAACAAGACATACAACAGTGGGCTTTAAACCATTATCTCTTAAACAAACTATGGTTAATGTGAATACACAGCATACTGGTGACACACTGCTGAAAATTTCCCCATCCTCTGCTTCTACATCACTAGGGAATAAGTCAGAGTCTGGAAAATTAATCCCCCCAGATTAACTCTGAAAATTCCCTGGTTCTATTTGTCTTCAATTTGGTGGGTTTCTTGCCCCAGCACACCTCTATGTCTGTAAATTTCAGTCTAATTGTCCACAAAACACTAGGTAAGATGAAGTGATTCCTTTTTAAAGCCATCTGCTACAATTGTAATGGCTGACATTGTGCGATACCTCTGAAGGTATCCTTCTGAAATTTGGCATGATTCATGCCTTAAAAAGGGGTGTTCTTGTCTCCAAATTGCATCTAACTGCCCCCCTCAAAAAAGAGTTATTGATGTTTGGGGTTTTGTTTTTTTAATCATAATAAAATGGTGTCCAGCACAAAAGCCCCTAGACCAGTCTGAAATTTGGCAGTCTTTGACCACTATGGAGAGGCTACCCTTTCTGAAAATTTCTTCCAAAGCAAGCAAGCAAGCAAGCAAGCAAGCAAGCAAGCAAGCAAGCAAGCAAGCAAGCAAACAAACAAGTAAAGTGTGCTGATAAAGCACCATTCTTGTTTTCCACAAATGTATTTTTATCTAAACGCCAGAAACAGATGTGAAATATTCTCGCAATTACCTTTTTGGAGTAAAAATACAAATTTGGAGTTCTGCCTGGAACTGGAATACCAGCCTTAGTCAGTTTTATAAAATACTTTTGCACTCTGCTGGCAACCTGAAAGAGTGAAAACAGATTTTAAAAAATACATATGGGCACTAATTCTAAACATTAATACCAATTTGTAAGCTATGTTTTGTATTTAAAAGGGTAAAAACATGAGAGATGGATGACAGCTGGTAATGCTATCTTAAACATTTAACAGAGACATAGTGAACATTATCTACTCTACAAATGTGCCACTCATAAGTTCCTAGCTGCCACGCTGCTCCATACACTAAAAGTCACGCCCTCCTCCCTATTCATAAGAACACTTTGCACTCCTCTTCAAATCCGTCATCAAGAACAGCTTCAGAGCTCTGTTTGCCCACTTGTCACTCACTTTCCCAGATTGCTACTTCTCCTTCTCCCCAATCCCCCACTTAATTTTGTCTGTAACTTGTATAAAGACAGTGGCACCTCCATTTTCTGCGATATCTGCGCAATATTGCTGGTGCTTACAAGCAATTAAATAGTGAACATATGGAGCCACAGTTAAGATACCAAAAAGTTATGGAATAAAGCTTTTTAATTTGCTAAATTAGCAAAGTAAGAGGTTACAGATTATTTTTCATTCTGCCCTTCCTTCAACAAGATCAAAACAATGTATATTCAATTCAGGATTATTTAAAATATGAAATATTCTTTCTAAATTCCTATTTAATACGATACCAATATTTTCAGATTATGAGGAAACCTATTTAATGAATGTATTGTGGCTAGGAAAAGATCTAGGACATACAAAATGTCTTAAGGGGGGAGGAGGACTAGAAGTTCCTAATACAGTATAATGCTACATTGCATTCATATCATAGGGCATTATTGGTTGCCTCTTAGTTGTGAATCTGGTTACAAAGAGAAAATATGGTAAGTACTATTAAACTGTACTTTGCTCATCAGCAAAAAATGGGCTTTGGGGCTTCTTTTTGAGAAAGGTACAGAAATGTAATAAATGAATAAGTGAGGAAAATGCACGTTTCAAATAAAAAAATATTATAGATGTGCCTTCAAACTACATCAGAAACTCTGGGAGATCATCTTTATTGTGATTTAATGGTATGGATTCAACTCTAACTTTAATAAAAGGAGATAAATGGATTTTTTTCAGTCTAAGATAAAAATCCTTTTCACACATTTAGAATTTTACTCTAGGTGCAATGCAACAACCTGAAAATCTAAAATTTGCCATTTTTCATGTACTTTGCAGACAAAATTTACTAGAGAGCTGGTACCATTAGAGGATTATTGGGGGGGGGGGATGCTTGCCACTGATAGCATACCTAACTTGTTGGCATCTGTCAGTCTCATGAGACAATGGAGTGCGCCTCCAAGGGTGAAGTCAAACTGCTGCGTTAGCAGCACCTAAATGACCTCCCTGGGGCACAAGCCAGAGCAGTGTGCATAGAGGTCCTGCTCAGACAACAGGATCCACCGCCCCTTGGGCATATGTGATTCAAAGGAATGCAGGGCAATGTGTTTGGCACCAGCTTGGCTGCAGGAGTTGTTGGAAAGAGGTGTACAAAGCACCGTCCATCTTAGGAATTTGTGTAGGGTTCACTCCTTACCCTTTTCTTCTCCTGAAGATATCCCCCAAGGCGGCGAAGGGTTAGGACCAGAGTTTTCTTACTAATACCTACTAATTCATTAATTAAATAGAAAGAACAACTAATAATACTGGTGTTCAAAAACTAGGTTCTCAGTGGACATTACTGTATATAGGAATATAATTCTGAAGCCTCTGTGCTATTCATATGAAAGAACTCTGGTAAGGTTTAGCTTTGATAGTAGCTCATTACTGGGAAGAGACACATTGATAATTTGAATAGATTTTGTTGAAAATACGGTTCAAGATAAAATTGATTGCTCCCCACTGCTATTCTTCTCATCACTCCAGAAGAAAATGTATAAGCAATGACACCAACTCTTAGCAAAAGCAACAGATGAGAATCTGTAGGGGCAAAGAGAAGAGAACTGAGCAGGAAAGCACCTGTTGCACTTCTTGAAGCTTCTGCACCAGGGATTGGACAGCCACCTCTAGTTCTCTGGCTTGTTTTACACAGGCACAGAACCCACCTGTTGGACTGCACAGACCTCAAACGAGTGTTGCTCCCTATTACCTGCTTCGCAGTTCTGTTTCCCAGTTCATCAGCTATTTTCTGCCATCGTCGAGATTCTATTTCTTCTGGTGGATACTTCAGGAGTAGTAATTCAAGCTTTTTCTGAAGCAATCACAAAGTATGTCATAAATACCAATTAATGTTTCACCGAAGATAGCTCCACTTATTCATTAATGGGGGTGGGCAGGGGTTGGAAATACAATGCAAAAGCCAAATGAACATTATAGAAGTGTATGATTATGCTAGCCTTGTTTTCCATTACCTGTTCTTCTGCACTCCACAGCTGATTAAAAGTTTCAGGTTTGGTCTCATCACAAAGTCGCCCTCTTATCATCTGCTTAAATACAGTACATAACATGGGACAAGACATTAGAGAAGTTCATTTAACTGGATTTAATTCAAGCAAAACCAGAGTTTACTCAATGAATGACAAAGCAAATCATCTAATTTTTCACATTAAAATAAATATTCCTAATGGGCAGGTATTTGAAACTGGTGCCTTTGAATTCATTATAACTATGAAAAATGTTGTTTTATAAAATCCTGAAAATAGCTTCCATCTTATTTTTTGGTAGTATTTACCTGCGGACGGTTGTTTGCTGAAGCTTCTGGACAATCACTGAAAGGCAATACAGAGTATGAAGTGGCCTCTCCATCCTTTCTGAGATCCAAAGGGCTTTTTGGTCTTACAGGTAAACCTACTGAAAATAATAGAAAATAATTACTAAAGAGCATTAGAGTGCCCCACCACCACGACATAGTTATTTGTTTACCTTTATCAAAAATAAGTTTTGCTCGTCTACTGTTACGCTTTCGGTTTTTGAATTCTCTTTCAAAATTCCCAAGGCTTGTAGTATATTGGTCCCAGGATATCTCTGGCAGCTGAACAACTCTCTGTGGATATGGAAGCCCAACGTCAACCTGAAAAAGTCAAAATTAAGAAGAAAAGGGTTCACAAATACACACAAAGCACACTTTCAAATGATGCAATGTGAAACTAAAATGAGCCTGTTTTAAAGTAAGCCATGTTTTACTGTATTTCCACCACATTTTAAAAGGAACTCATCCAACAGTAATACACAGGAAAGCATATAAAATATGTAGGGGAATGGGAAACAATGGCTTGTTGGAGATCATGTTTAAAACAGTTACAGTCATCTCCTCTTACTGTCTTGTGTTAGTTAAATAGAAAGCATGATTTCCCATCAAATTTTAGTCTGTGAGCAAATATAGCATATTAAGAGAGACAGGGAGGAGACCAGGAAATAGAAATTAAAGAACATACCACAGTTGGTCAAAAACATCTTCAGAATGTGTGTGGGTATTTCCCCCCACAACTCACTCGCTATCTGCTCTTCCCTTAATTGTAATCAATGGCAGTATGTTCCACAAAAACACCTATAGACTGGCCTGAAACAGACACTTCTGCTTTCTCATGACTGCATCATACAGCTCAATTGCTAGTTCTCTTTGCTAGGACATCTAAACTTTCTCTGCAAAATCAGAAGTAAATTAATTGTCAATGACAAGCAGGAGGAGTTACAAAGCTGCAGCATACATTCAACTAGGGGTGGCAAATGACCCTAAAACAGTGTGGTGGGACATTAGTGTGAGCATGCAACCCATTCCCCACCTGCAAATAGCTTTCAGTGTGAACCAAATCCTATGCATGAACACCTGGTCACATGGAGATGTTGTGTTTTTCTCTGCAGAAATTTTTCAATGAGAAGCCTTCTTCAAATGTTCAAATGTGAGGGCAAGGGTAGCAGGAAGAGACTAGGTGTGTGTACCAAGTGTCACCCCTAAAATCCTGAACCATGTCAAGAGTTCCCATTCCCACCACACTCGTCCTTTTAGCCTTTAGCACAGAAGTCTGTAAGGGGCTTCCGTTCAGGAACCTTACAATCGGAAACCCTGATAATATTGAGTTCCTGGTTGGGGAAGGCTTCTAAGCACATTCAGCTGAACATTTTTGCAAGTTCACTGCAGATCACTGTGCTCAACACAAGGTCAGGAGTAGAGGAATGAGGGACAGCAAACATGCCTCTGGCCTCCTATGCTTTTTGACCTTAGTGTGCCCAGACTGTAAGAGGGCTTCTTAAGATCAGGAGTGAAGGGCTCAGTTTACACTGAAAGCTATCTAGAGAGAGACATGGATGTGGGAGAGGGCATAAACTCCATTTTCTACCACAATGTTTCAGTGTCACCCCTGGATGAATTATAGCTGGGATATTAAAGGGCCCTCAAAAAACTCAGCAACAAGCATTGGCGCTGTCTATAGCATGAAAGGTTATGGAGGCCACTGAACATGTCACTGATGGTTGAAGGAGGTATCAAGCCAGGAGAAATGGCTGCCTCTGCCCCCCAGTTACCGGAGAGCGGTGGCTTTTATGGACAGCTTAATTGAAACTGCCAAACAAATTGGGAGTTGGGCACGGTATGGAGAACCATTTCATACCTTGGCTACCTGAGTGCACGGGAGGCCCTGAATCAGAAGAACCAACCCCAAGTGGGGAATTTGTAAAAGACAAGTTAAGGGAAGAAGAATGGAAACTCTTGCCCTTACCTATCAGATCTGACAGGCCCTCAACCAACATTACAACCTCATTACAAAATCTTCACAAACACAGTTTTGAACAAACAATGTATTTGAGAACGTAACAGACTCAAGAAGCTCTAATTGCCTGTTTCTTATAGAAAGACCATGTTTTCCCCTAATTCTACCATTTACACGCACTTGTCTGCAGGAGATGAATTATTCGTTATCAAACATCTCTCAGGAGTGCTTAAAAATTCCCACTGCAATACCTTCTTTTGGAGACTTTCCACAAATCCAATGGGATCTTTCAGCGCTTCTCTCTGGTGTCTGCCTAAACTCTCAAGATCTTGAACTGCTTGAGTGCGCTGAGCCTCGAGTACCGCAATCGTCTGTAACAGTCTCTGATAACTACAGAGACAAAGGGAAACAACTCACTACAGATTTCTATGCACAATAACCAAAGCAAAAGGAGGGGGGACCCCAAAACCTCAGCACCCAGCACACTTATCTGAAAGACTCAAACAAAGCATATTATTTTAAACAAGACTGCATATATTAAAAGTAAATTTTTAAGTACACCAATAGAATGTGTGTCAGAAGTTCTTTTAATCTGAAATACTGGTAGGATTGACTGCTTTATAGAAATGTCAGCAAAAACACATAACAAGTATAAAAAACTGGATGCTGAGTATTCCACAAACAATGACTTTTTCTTCTTTCTGCACCGTATGTTTATTTCTACCTACCACTATAAATATGGTTCCAACATACTAGACTAGTATCACTCTGATACCTAGACAAAGGAAGTACAGGTATCTATCTATCTATCTATCTATCTATCTATCTATCTATTGTAGTCAATGAGGTTAATCTAAGTTAATTTCCCCCCACTACCACAAATATACCACAAAACCTTGTCTGGCAAAAGGTTTTGGCATAACTAGAGGGTGGGGCAGACTAAGTGAGCAGGCACTGGGCAGGCTGTGGACTGAGCCCCATCTGAAAGCAGTCCAAGCCCAACTGCAGGTCTCAGTCCACTGTTTGTGTTTCTTTTAATGATAAAGCAGCCTCAGGACAGAGCCAAGGCTCTGTTATACACATTTGCATGGATGGTATAGTTCACTTTTCAGTGATGCAATTCATACTGAAAGCTATTATCTCTTATTTCTTTTGCTTTGTCTTACCAAAGACATGTCTCAAATTCCTTCCTATCTGCATCATTAATGGTTTGTATCTTCAATATTATTGTGAGTGTATGTGTTAACACCCACACAAATGCAGAGTTCTGACATGTGTTAGCCCGGACACTGAGGTCCAGCTCCGAGGGCCTTCTGGCAGTTCCCTCACTGCAAGAAGTGAGGTTACAGGGAACCAGGCAGGTGGCCTTCTTGGTAGTGGCGCCCGCCCTGTGGAATGCCCTCCCATCAGATGTCAAGGAAATAAACAACTATCTGACTTTTAGAAGACATCTGAAGGCAGCCCTGATTATCATCATCATCATCATCATCATCTATATTAAGATATTAATTATTTCCTAAAGCGTAAATAATGAGTTCTTGCTTACACTGCTGTCTCACAGAAAGAATAATTCTTTTGCATTGGCATCTTAGGAGTTCATACATGTTCGCAAGATTATTATTTTTTAGCAGAAGGAAAGCATTGCTTTTGCTTAGCGATACTATTAAGCACATTAATAAAATCAGTACTTAACTGGCTTAATAGGCACAAATCCCAAGAGGATAAATGTTTTTCTAACAATATGTTAGACAACAAGCCTTGCAAATACATATTCACAGAGGGTAGCTGCTTTTATAGTTTATACAAACATATACAACTCCTGTGTGGGTGGGCCTGAATAATTATGACACTGAAGCAACAGGAAAAGAAACTTAAATGTGCATAATTGTTCTTATATATAATTGTCTAAGCATATGATAAAACAAACCCAACAGAGAATACATACCTAATGGTGCAAAAATGGAATATTTTCCCATTACTATGGGGGGGGGGGAATCAATATATTTACAACTTAGGCTGAATACTCAGGAATCTTAGTGTGTTCATTGTAGCTAGATAAACACAAAGTGCTTCCAGCTAGAAATGTTTTATGCAACAATTTGATTTCCATCTCATGTGAGAAGAAATATGCTGGCATTTGAATGGTTTTCCCAGACAAGCTACTGGGCAAGTTTATGCCAAGAGTAGATAATTTAAATAACTGGATGAATTCCTAGTATAGGCATTCACTTCCTTCCATAGCGAGAGCAGTCAACAGGAAAGGAAAAAGTGAATCACTAATGGGAGATCTTGAAGTTGTCTGAATGTAGGATATGCCTCATTCTCACATTGGACACAGAAGAATGAGAAGAGGGGACTAAGAAGAGAATGCAAAAAATAGCCAGTTCTGGGTATCCATATAAGGCTCAATCCTTAAGGAAATCACTGTCTGACAAGGTCTATATGGGAATTCATGCACAGCCTCTCTACATGCACATTGAATTAGCTACTCACTAATATGTGCACAGGGGTTTTGCACACAGGGATTCTGAAAGCAATCTTAGAAGTAAAACAGTCTTCTAGGATTGCTTGTTATGAGCAATACCACAGTTCTCAGGTCTAACAACCCATGAAATGAACTAGTAAATATTTCACATATGTTTTTCATTTTTAGGTCTTTGCCTTCTAAATATTTGAAATATCATATAGTCCTTTTTTACAGTAAAAATTCCAACATAGTTTGCAGTAGAAGAATTAGTTTCTCAGCTGACTTAGTTCAATAAACTATTTTATGTGATTTATATTTAAGCTTTGGGGGTTAAGCGGTCTATCATGCAACTTTATTTTTACAAAGCAATCCGTCAGTCCAAATAATTAAAATCTGTTTAAAATTAGTCATTTTCAATATACTAATAATTTCAGATTGCCCCAAGGGCAGATAGAAAATGTGTTTACTTCCTGGAGCCAAAGAAGACAGCTGAATCTACACAGAAGCACAAGGCTACATACCCAGTAGGCATTCATACATGAGCCAGGAGACTCCTAAATTATTTATTGCCACACCTTGGAAGCAAGGTGGGCTAGACTGGATCTTTTAGCCAGGGTGCTGCAGTAAAATAGTGCTTCCTTTAAAATGTTCTTACACTGCTGTCTACTGTTTTGCACAGTGAGGCAGAGGTGGAGTGAACAGACAAAAAAGAGGGAACATGAAACACACGATAGATTCAAATTAGGCCACAACTTTAATAATTACAGCTGCAACTGGTTCAGCGTAGGCATTGGGCGTGTATTGCAAAGATCAACTAGCCTGCCTGCTGGTTGATGAACCCAGGGGCGTCGCTGGGGAGGGGCGGTGGGGGCGGGACGCCCCCAGTGACAGGGTGAGCAGCGGCGGGTGGGGGTGTCAAGCGGCGGCCCCTCCCGCCACTCCCACGCGCCGCTGCTCCCTCCGTCACCCCCGGAGCAGCAGCACATGGATGGGGTGCTTCTGCCGCTTTTTTTCGGCGGGGGGGGCGACCCGCGAGGGGGGTTGTCACCCCCTCCTCGCTGGTCACCCCCCCCGCCGAAAAAAACCGCGGGAGGGCGGGCGGGGAAAGCCTGGAAAGGAAGCAGAGCAGGCGTGTTTAAGCGCCGCTCTGCTTCTTTTTCCGCTTTCCGCCGCTTTTTTCGGCGGGGGGGGGGCCGACCAGCGAGGTGGGGGTCACCCTTGTCACTCCCTCCTCGCTGGCCACCCCCCCCCGCCGAGAAAACCGCGGGGGGGGGGGCGGGGAAAGCCTGGAAAGGAAGCAGAGCAGGCGCGTTTAAGCGCCGCTCTACTTCTTTTTCCGCTTTCCGCCGCTTTTTTTTCGGCGGGGGGGGCGACCAGCGAGGTGGGGGTCACCCTTGTCACTCCCTCCTCGCTGGTCACCACCCCCCCCGCCGAAAAAAACCGCGGGGGGGGGGGCGGGGAAAGCCTGGAAAGGAAGCAGAGCAGGCGCGTTTAAGCGCCGCTCTGCTTCTTTTTCCGCTTTCCGCCGCTTTTTTTCGGCGGGGGGGGCGACCAGCGAGGTGGGGGTCACCCTTGTCACTCCCTCCTCGCTGGTCACCACCCCCCCCCCCGCCGAAAAAACCGCGGGGGGGGGCGGGGAAAGCCTGGAAAGGAAGCAGAGCAGGCGCGTTTAAGCGCCGCTCTACTTCTTTTTCCGCTTTCCGCCGCTTTTTTCGGCGGGGGGGGGGCGACCAGCGAGGTGGGGGTCACCCGTCACCCCCTCCTCGCTGGTCACCACCACCCCCCCGCCGAAAAAAAGCCTCGGAAAGGGGGAAATCCCCCCTTTCTGTATACACGTGCGTCGTGACGTCATGATGACGTCACGGCGCGCGCGTCGTGCCCCTCCCCCAGGGGGTGCCTCTGCGCTGCCGCCGCCCCCAGCAGCGCAGAGGCTAGCGACGCCACTGGATGAACCATTGGGGTTAACAAAAAAATTAGAGGTCCCCCTGAAGTGGCTACCACATATGGAGAACCCCTAAGTGATCCCCAATGTGGTGTGGCAGAAGAGGAAGATTGCAGAAAAGTGTGAAAGCATCTCTGTGAGCAGAGATTTTCCACAATCTTTCCCCTTCATCTCCCATACCACATCCAACCCCATTCAGCAGAGGAATTGAGAAGCCTTTTCAGAAGTCTGCCTGGGAGAAGATGGGGTGGAAAAGTCACTTTCCACCTCACCCACAGATATATCTCTGGATCCACCCCAGAGATACATACACACAATCATATGGTAAGTATTAAATACTAGTAACCTCATTAGTATTCTAAATAAAATTCTTTTTTCATCCCAGGCAAGGTTTCCAATCTTACAATTGTAACACAATTAACTTTTTGCCAACACAAAAGCTAACAAACTTAATCTCAAAACATTATTTTGAATACATATATATTATGCCATTCCACCACACATCTTCCACAGGTGGCTCACATAACAATTAAATACTAATGCAACTGAAACAAAGTTTAAAATACAAAATACTTAACTCATTACAACTGCCTTTTTCTTAAGAGAATCAAAATCCTGCCAACACCAAAAAAGAACAACCATACATATGTAAGGGGTGCTATGAAATTGCATGGACTCATAAAACTACTGCTATATTATCAGCAGCACAACTGAATTCTATGCTTCACTTTATGATTCATATATTTACGTAGGGAAATATCACAACAGGACATTTAAAGAAGTCTTTTTTCTGTATCATCATGATAATAGATGATAGATGAAAAACCCATAAAAAGAAAGCTAAACACTATCTCCAACAAGTAAATGCTTCAAAAAAATTCTTCATACTGATAGTATGAAGTTAACCTATCAATGGCAGAACTAAATGCCCACTTTTATAAACCTTTGCTTCTCTAGTCAAGAAAAATAAGATTCTCTTCATTCAACATTAACCAACAGAGTAAAGGTAAAAGGTAAAGTACCTCTGGACAGTTAAGTCCAGTCAAAGGCGATTATGGGGTGTGGCGCTCAGATAAGACTCTATACTGTTAAAATATTCATACTTCATAAATCAGAAGTTAGGGTATAACCTGTTTTGAAAATGCAACAGATGAATGTCTATTTTTGTTCTTATGAAGAGACCAAGCGTATTATAAATTTAAAATGGAACAAACATAGCATCTTTTGTAATATACTAACAGGCTAATGTGACAGATTTAGTGTTTGTTCTGATAAAGCACAGAAGTGGCTCACTTAGAGTCATGAACTTCCTGCATAAGTTTATACAAGGCACATCCTGTATCTCAAAGGAAATGTTTCATTATTTTTTAGTTGATTCTGCTATTTCAAGCAATTATTTAGTTTCCTGCTGTGAATCACATTATTAATTGTGTATACAGTAATTATTTATTTAACACACTTTAAAACCCAGACTGGAGAACAATAAGCAACAACAGCAAGGTAAAACAGAAAATACAATTTGTGGAGCATTTTAAGAGGATGATAAACCACTGGTACCAGGACAGACATAGTGTTCCTGATCCCTTTACCATGTTTGTGAGACTGAAAGCTCCCAGTAGGCTCATTCACTTCTCACAATCTTCTTTCACACCAAAATCCCTTCCCTCATTCCCTTTTCAGAGATGACTATAGTGCAGTTTAAGGTTGCATTCATGATAATAGCAACCATGGAGAGCTCAAAACAAGAGATAAAAGCATACACATGATTAGAAGTGGGATGTTAGAATTAACACCAGTATAGACGTAATTCTGAAAAGAGAAGCGAGGGGAAGTTGCACACAAGTGGTAAAGGTATATAGAGTCCTATGGGTGTCAATAATTTCCTAACCATAGTTAGAAAATCAATAACATTATGTCTGCAGTCGGTTTTCAAAATTTAGTAAATATATATCAGTTCCAGTATTTTCCAGACAATCACTACTGGTTATCGGAAAAATAACCCTGTTAAATGCATGTCTATTGAAGAAACATTGCAAATTGGGCTAGGCTGAATTGGGAGCAGAGCTCAAGTCCAGGTGTGATTCTGTCAGTTTTGCTCAGGAGGAGGTTGGGCATTTAGTCCCAAACCCTGGAATAATGCTCCACTCCAGCACCAGCACTTGTAAACAGGAACAACTGGAAAAGGTGTTTAAAAGTGATATGAGCTGGTAAAGAGCAGAGCTCAATTCTGGGTATAGTGGTCTCTCTGAACTAAAAGAAATTTAGAAGATGATTCAGAATATAGAGAGCAGATATATAACCATCCAAACCAGGCTGTTGATCAAGGCAACATATTTTATGAGGTATTTGCTATTCTAGAGTCTTTTAACACTTTAGTCGGCAAGCTAAGTTGGACTTGCCTTTGGGAACTTTTAATAGACAAGTGGAATAAGAATCAGTAATTATTAGTCGCATGATACGGTAGATAACTTATTCCAAAGCTTTTTGCCTACAAGAAGATTGGCTTCATTAGGCCCAAACTGAGAACCCTGCCCTCCCCAATTATTTAGTTCTGTTATTTCATTTTGTTCATTTACTGATGAGAAACAAAGTGCTCTGAACATGTTTAAAACCATTATCCTTTTTATTACTTCATGTGTTTCAAAATGAATTCTGGCACACACAATTGGTTATAGAGTTGTGTTATTGGGAGGGGGAATCTTTGAAATTAATCCAAGAATGAAATGAAGTAACAAGTCTTCTTCAATCTGCTATTCTTTACACACACACACACACACACACACACACACACTTTTACAAAAAAGCATCTTTTTCCATCTAGAGGAAATAAAATCAGAAAAAAGGATCTGGCCATAAAAAGTATATACATTTTATTCTTTTTGCCTTCTACAGAGAAGCCAGAGCTGTTGTAACGGAAATATTCCAAAAATTATTTATGTATAAAAAAATACTTCTATAGTGATTTCATTAAAAAATATCAAAGCAGTTTACAACAATTATATCTATACAATAAAAACCATATAAAAATTTAAAATCACAGATAATCAGCTATTTAAAAAGATGTATTCTTAATCGTCTTCCTAAGCCTAGTGACATAGAAAAGTTTTCAGCAAATGTTTAAAGGCTAAAATAAAAGGTGCCTGCTGAAATGAATAAGAGATATTAATCCATATGTATCTATGAAACATTCTAAAAAGCAACAGCTATCATTTATCCAACCTTTTAAACAATTCAACAATATCCCATTTCTGGGCAAGGTACTAGAGTGTATACTGGCATCTCAGGCTCCAGGGGTTTCTGGATGAGATGGAATACCCAGATCAATTTCAATCTGGCTTTAGGCCTAGTTATAGGACAGAGGCGGCTTTTGACCAATTTCCCTTGTCCAATTCCCAGTTGGTTCTGCTGGACCCTCCAGGGCCACCTTAATGGTATGGGATTTGGAGACACTGTTCTAAACTGTCTCGGTTATAAGCTGGTGTGCCATCAGTAATAGAACTTAATCCAGACAAAACAGAGGTACTCGTGATCAGTCAGAAGCCAGACCAGTGAATATGGATTCAGCCTGTACCGGATGGAGTAACACTGCCCTTGAAAACTCAGGTTCACAGTGTGGGTGTGCTTCAGGATTCAGTCCTGAGCCTGGATGCCCAAGTGGCCAGAAGTGCATTTGCACAGTTAAAACTAGTGCACAAGATGCACCCACTCCTGCAGATGTCTAATCTGGCCACAGTAAGACACACACCTTATTTACATTGTGTTGGATTACTGTAGCACATTCTACGTGGGGCTGCCTTTGAAAAGTGCTCATACACTCCAACTGGCCCAAAGAGCTGCAGCCAGGCGGTTAACAGGGGCCGCTTATAGGAAACATATGACTCCCTTGTTACAATAACTCCACTGACTACTTCCAGGCATTGGTCTGTTTTCAGACACAATTCAAAGTGCTGCAGTAAGGGTTAGGTCAGCAATAAACCACCTGGTGTCAGTGAAGTTAGCTCTTTATTCAAATAAACCAAAACAGCACAGGCCTAGTGATCACAGCTACTCTGCCCAAGAGGCCTTGCCCCAATGAGGTAGTTGTAAGGACTAAAGGTCCCCACCTTCCCATTGCTCTCTAAGGCTCCTCCCCTGGTTACTTCCCCAGCAGCCGAAGGCTCTGTCAACTTGTCTTTCTTTGCTGTCCCCTCTTCATTTCTCTGCATGTTCTGGAAGACTGGGTGTGTGTGTGTAAATATTATCTTTTATATGTTTTTAGCTTACTATTTTTTTCCTGTGTTGGTTTAATTTTTGTAAGCCACCTTCAATCCCAGTCCGAGAGAAAAGTGGGATATAAATAAATACAACACCATCAACAACAAAGGTATATCTGTAAACACACAAATCCCTTGGTGACAGCACAATAATCAGATATACAAGTACCAGCTTCACCAAAGGCAATGCTTTTGGCTTGGAAAAAATATTCAACTTTTATGTGTTGATTGAACGTGTGCCAAACAAAGACTAAAGTTTTTTGTAAGGTGCAACACTGTTCTTTTAAAAAATAAACATGAATACAACTTTACTTTGTCAACAACTGTTAACCACTAAAACAGGGGTCAGCAAATGTTTTCAGCAGGGGGCCTGTCCACTGTCCCTCAGACCTTGTGGGGGGCCGGACTATATTTTGAAAAAAAATATGAACAATTCCTATGCCTCACAAATAACCCAGGGATGCATTTTAAATAAAAGGACACATTCTACTCATGTAAAAACACCAGGCAGGCCCCACAAATAACCCAGAGATGCATTTTAAATAAAAGGACACATTCTACTCATGTAAAAACATGCTGATTCCCGGACCATCCGCGGGCCGGATTTAGAAGGCGATTGGGCTGCATCCGACCCCCGGACCTTAGTTTGGGGACCCCTGCACTAAAACATCTCTAGCACACAAACAAGGTTTGATATGGCCTTTCAGTCCACATCTGACTTCCAGCAGTTCATTTCCGTTTCAAAATTATGCATTCACTGAGAAAAGATCACAATGGGGAAACATCCATTTACAGAAAATGTTAACTTAAAAATAAGGTCAAGCTGTGAATATGTTTCAAATTCTTATGAGGAAAAATAAACTGCAGCCAATTGTTGTTATTGCAGTTATTTCCACAAAACGTTAACAGGAAAAAAAACACCATTCTAATCCAATTGCTTTTATTCAAAGCACATTATCTAATTCCAGCAGTAAAAACATCCATTTTAAGTGATGTGACTCCAAAAGTAATAGTAGTCACTGATCCCAGAGATTAGAGACAATCATCTGCTACTTCTGCGTCACAATGTCCAAAGTTACAACTGAGTGTACAAAACCAGATTTATTGCTAGTAAATTATCATGTTTCTCTGTTCATCAGAAAACTAGCCTTTTAACTGGCTTTTAATATTTTAGCTATTCAGTACCCAGAATGCAACTAAATAGTGACAAAATGTTTAACTCCAAGAACATTCTTAACATACTCCAAATCTCAAAATCACATATTAATTCAAAGTAACTTAATATTTCTTGTTGCATATACAAGGTCTTGGGTTATTTACATATGTGACTACTCCATTAGACAGGGGCCATAATTTAAGATCCAGAAGCTGCACACCAACTGTCTAAACCACTACTGATCTAGACCACAAAGCCTACCACACTTTGCTACTTCATCAACTTTGCTACTTCATCAGCCTCCTGTACCCAGCAAAGGCCAAATGTGGGCAGGGGGGGCGGTTAAGAATAATTCACTGTTGGATGTTTAGCTATTGAGGATTCACATGGAAAAGCACTATCTATATACCTTGAAGGTTATATGCAGTTCACAAACCTTCCCAACCTCCACCTGTCAAAATGACAAGCAATATATTTATACAGCTAATAATGTATTAAACCTAATTGATGAACCATATGATTTTATTGTGAGCGAGAGGGATTCATATAAGAAGCCTGATCAGCAGAACTTCTGCTTGCACAAATGGGGACTTCCGCTTGTGTAGTGTGGCTTCCTCCCTCTCTACAGCCCACTGCATGCACCCCAAAATTGACTTGTGGAAGTCGAAGAACCCCAACAGCGCACAGGGAGAGGAGAGAGGGGATTGTTTCATCTGTGCAAACTGAAATTCACAATGCTGAATTCCATGCAACATTACTAGATTTTACAGATGATGGTTTGAGAGTAAGTTTAGAAACTGCTACACGATAAGTTAGCAACGTAAACCAGGTTAATTAATTTGAATCTTATATAGATTAATCTCTTTTGCAATACTATGTAACTGCCATAATAACTGACAATTTATACACTCTGCTATGCACACTAATATCACTATTCTATAGAATACATTATACTTAGCATACTAATAAAATGCAGTTTTCACTCAAACGTTGCAATAAAACCTGAAATGTAAAATTCTAATTCTGAATTAGCTTTCAAAAACAAAAACAATGAAGTTTTACACTGCAATTCTATACAGTGGTACCTCGGATTAAGAATTTAATTTGTTCTGGAGGTCCATTCTTAACCTGAAACTGTTCTTAACCTGAAGCACCACTTTAGCTAATGGGACCTCCCTCTGCCGCTGTGCCACCAGAGAATGATTTCTGTTCTTATCCTGAAGCAAAGTTCTTAACCTGAAGCATTATTTCTGGGTTAGCAGTCTGTAACCTGAAGCGTCTGTAACCTGAAGCGTCTGTAACCTGAGGTACCACTGTACATGTCTACTCAGCAATAAGACCCATTGAGTTCAATGGGGCTTGCTTCTAGATAGATAGATGTAAGATTGCAGTCTTAAAGTCAACTTCCTGCTATATTCTCACACTAAAATAATATACTTAAATCATAGTTCTTGCATAATTCAAGTGTCTTATAAAGAAAACTATTATTTAAATGAAATTACACTAAGGCAGATGTAATAGTATTTGAAAAACTAGGGGCTTGAATAACAAACAAAAAGCAGAATCCATGGTTACCATAGTTACACATACTCTTTGTTGTGTTTCAATGCCACATGATCTGATTCAAAGAAATACACATCAGGCTCTTCCTCTTCATCTTCTACAGCATGAAGATTGGCACTCTCTTTGGCAGATGGTAGGGATCCAGTAACAAGTCTAGCCTCTGGGGGTGGTTTATTTAGTCCTTCATCTATATATTCCCCAGAATCACTTCTCTCTTTCTCATTCTGAATATCTGTGTTTACAGAAGACCCATTGATATTGGTAATACTTGATTCTACATTCGTTTCAGCGGCACTGTGATTGTTCTCCTCAAGCTGTCCATTTTCTCTACATGGAGAGTTATGTTTAGTAGGGCTACCTTTTGCCGTGCCCACCCTCCATGGTGATGTTCTCAGTGTATATCTGTGTTCTTGAGGTTCTGACACAGATGCAATTTGAGTGGAAACACAGTCCAAAACAGAAACTGATGGTTCAGGTTCACCTGAGACTGATGTACTGTCATGACAATTGCCCAGGTTGCTGTTGGTTTTTTCAGACTGTTCTTTTGAGGCACTGCTATCACCCACCACGTCTACTTCCTCCTCAGAATCCCTTAATAAAGGTGACTGGATTTCAGAAGAGGACCCCGTACCCGTACCTGACTCATGTGCCTGATTAGTAGTTTCCTCAGGCAAACAGTTGTTTAATTGTTTGTGGTCCTCTAATGTTAACTGTTCTTGTGAATTTGTGCAAGGCACACTGTGGTCAACAAAACTGTCCTCTTTATTTCTGTTGGGGGGAAATGATGAGTGGGCCAATGCATTTCCATTTTCTGCAACATCTTTTTCCTTAGATGAACAGGAAACAACATTGTTTTGTGCAGTATTACCATCAGGCTGACAGTTGTCACACTTTGCAGCATTTGGACCTCTCCCATCAACTCCATTGACAGTCTGACAACCTGCAAGTTCTTCGGATACTGAGAAACTATTATTTTTTTCTGCACAAGCATTCACTTTTTTAACTTCCCTTTTATCACTATCGTCCAATATAAGACATCGACAAGCTCGTTTAGCCCCTGGAGTGACTGCAGCATTGTCTGGTACTGAACTCTTGTGTTCCAATCGTTCCTTCCCTGTTTTAGAGGACAACACTTCTTCTGAACTGTTTTGTCCCTCTGAACGCAGGCAGCGCTTAACTCGCTTTAAAACTGGTGAATGAGGTTCCCCTTGTTTCTTCTCACAATTGTCCACAATTTGTTTCTCAACACTATCCTTTTCTGAAGCTGATAGTCCCCTCTTTCGAGGGCTTACCCATGATTCCCTAGAACTTTGCTGTTTCACATCGTTACTTCGTGCACTGTTATTTCCCTTTTGAGTCTGCAGAGATTCTGGTTTCTTCTTTGGTGATCTTGATCTTACTTGTGGAAGAGAAGAAACTTCCTCTGGATGAGCGATGCTACGATTTCTTAAAGTTCGGCCACAAAAATTTTCATCCAAACCATTTAACCCTACTGTTGATCTTGTGACACGAGTAGATCGAGAAGCAGCCATACTATGGCAAGTCCCTAAAGTATGTTCCTCATGATCCACTCATTCCGAAACCTTCAAAGAAAGGTAAATAAAACAATGAGAAAAAGCATTGTCTGTAGTAGAAAATATGCTAACATTTCAATTTTATGACTAAATAAGGACCTCTATTATGGTAGTTATCTTGTGACAGCAGGGCAATCATCTAAATTTCTTAGCATATGTTAACACTAACTGCTCAATATTGACACTACTATTTATATAACAGAGGGTCAGAAAAAGGTTTTGACACTAAAGCAGGTTTATAAAATGAAAATCATTTTCTTTCAGTTAAGCCAAATGGAAAAGTTACATAAACCATTGTTTCTGGCATTAAATGAACAGGAAGGATTTCTAATGCATTTAAGAGAACATACAAAAAGGTCCAATCTAGTTTCAACAGTATTTTTTAATTTATAATTCAAAAAGAACTGAAAATCTACAACTCAAGCAGTGGATCATCTACTTCTACACTCATAACCCAAAAGGATAGCCTACAACTAAAGCAGGAGTTGAAAATTTTGTCCAGAGGCATGTTGCAAACATGCTTATCATTTCTGCACACACTTTAAGATGAAAGTCAATTACTCATCTCCCAATACAAATTGTTCATTTCAAGCAAAACCACAGTGATGGCTTTCATCTGTAGAAAAAAAAACAACCCATAAAAGTTATGGCTCAGCATTGGGTCAACCAATGCTCTCTGTTAATAGCACTGGACTAAGTAAAGGAAATAAGCATATGGATATAAATTTGTCTAATCAAAGACAGTCTGCTTGAATTCACTGCTAATGATAAGCTTTTAAAAATGTACAGGAATATATTTCACAATGCTTCCCTTTATTCACAACTAGAATCCCGACCACTAATGATAGTCATCCCTAAAAGTTGCATCAAGTTTTACCTTTGGGGATAAAAATTTCCATGCTTCAAGTTTGTTGGAACTGGGCTACATGATTCCCGACAAATACCTGGTGGGTTCTTGAAACAGAACCTCAGTCATCTCTCCTATGCTGGGTCCTTATGTTAACTCAGTGGCATGTGACTCCCTGTGCCAATGAGTCCTATGCCACTGGTGTAATATAAGAAGCCTAAGACCATGTGGGATATCCTATCACATCTCTTCCTTTTGCCAAGGTCAATCCTTGGAAAACTGAATTAATGCTTGTGTCAGGAGGAGCTGTTGACAAAAACAAATCAACAAGTCAACAGTCAACAAGTAGGAGATCATATATGCCTCTAACTCAAAGCTTGTCTACTGAAACTAGAAATAAAGACTGTGGAAAAATAAAGCAAATGGGGCTAAAAAATGAACATTTACTCAGCAGTATGCCTCATTAAACTTAGTGAAACTTGCTTGTAATCCTGTACAAGACTGGACTGTTACTATTTTATACCACGGTCTCACTGATAGTTATCAAGATGTACTTAATTGATTGAGTCAAATTTACAAAACAACTGCACTAAAAACCAAAGTTAATGGTTGAAATAATTTAGCAGGATAGCACTCAATCATAATCAAATGGAACAATCAAGATTTTTTTAAAAAAAACCTAGGAGACACTAGGACCAGATTCTAAACTCCACTGATTTCGATATCTTATGGAATAAGATGGTAGTCTCTGCTTCATTTTCAGAAGGTTTTATAAGCTAAATATATAAACGTATTAAGCAACAGACAGGCTCCCTAAACCACTCGTGACTTATAAATACTAGAATTATAAGAATTTTGGAATAATATTAGAAGTAACTTATAAATTTAGGAAACATGGATCTGTACACAGACATAAACAAAACCAAATTCTAATGTAAAATAAATTATGCCCACTTCTAAATTGTGAAAATTGTCTAAGCTTTAAAGCCATTTCCTATTTTTTTTTTCGCATTAAAGAGATGGACTGCTGGGAAAACAAAAGTTGAGGCTCATTATTTTGATCTATGTGATATAACTACTCTCATACCCTTTTTCAGGAGAAAAAAGTGTGATAAATTATGTCCTTTTAGTGGGAACAAAGTAGGCCCTACAAAAAAAACCTTGTATATGAATGCAAAGAAAACAGCTAATAATCCTTGCAAATTATCCAGTTTAGTGAAGTGTTTTAAAGGAGTATTCTGCTCATCAACGTAAACATTCTTCAAAAGCAAAATCTGAAATACTTAATGCAAATATTTTATTTGGGAGGATGAAATATTCGTTTTCCTATCCTCCAGAAAGCCATGGTATCAAGGAAGCAAAGCCTAGATGAGATAATCCTAAATGTCTGGTGCACGAAGCATACTATATAGCAGGGATGGACAACAAATGGCCCTCCAAATGTTGCTGGACTATTACGTTAACTGGAACTGGTGAGAGTTCAACAACATCTGGAGGGCTACAGTACTCCATCTCTGCTACATGGAGTCTAACCACAAATGGGGAATATTCTTTGTCCCTAAAACTGAGAATATACATTATTCATGAAAATTTGACAAGGGATTCTGAACTAGTGTTACTGGGTTTGGCAATAAGCAAATGCTACGATGTTTTGATCAAGAAAATAAATGGTTGTACACTTCAAATGGTCTATCCTTAGTAATCAAGCTGTAACTGAATTGGATTTCTGGATTTATCATGTCACACCTTTCCAACCTTTGTAGTCCCACAACCACTGATGCATTCCATGAAGAATGTAATGACACAGGGAAGACAAGCCCGGCCCAGCCATCTGCATGGTGTTGGCATCTCTGACAAAATAACACTCCACTCCACTTTATAATTGCCAGTTGTCCAGCAAATGCAGGGCTGAAGGGAAGCATAATCTAGCCTGATCCATCAGTCTAAGGACAACTGGGATGTGTGTGCATCGGGGAGGGGTGACTATATATACCATCAGCCAGCTTGAGGATCTTCATTGCAGAAGCCAGGGCACAAAAATTCAAACAAATCTCCAAAGGTGATTTAATTCCCCCATGATAGTCCGTTTTGGAAATGTGGAAAATGAAGTTAAACCCCACTTTAAAGACCCTGAAGATCATCTAATCCAGGAGTTGTCAACCTGGTCCCTACCGTCCACTAGTGGGCGTTTCAGGATTCTAGGTGGGCGGTAGGGGGTTCTACAGCACAAGCTGAATCCTCCTTCCATCGAGCACTGGTGGGCGGTAAGGAAATTTTACCATCAAGAAAGATGCATTAGTGGGCGGTAGGTATAAAAAGGTTGACTACCCCTGATCTAGTCCAACCCTCTGCAATGAAGTAATATACAGCTGTCCCATGTGGATCAAACCTACAACCTTGGCGTTATCAGCACCATGCACTAACCAACTCTAACATTACACAGCAAAGAGCATGTGAAGGTTCTGCCCTTAGAACCAACTGCTTCCTTCTTTTATTAGAATCCATTCTTTTTGAAGGATACCTGATAAATTTAAAGTCTTTGATTGCTTTCTGTCCATAAGGAACAATGCCCAAGTCGAGAAATGATGTGGAATTTATAGGGAAGCTCTATGACAGAGAACTGGCAGATATTAACCAAATTAGAATAAAAACTAGTTCTCATAAAAAGTTAAAGACTATACCATAATAATTCATATTTCACACAATTATATTTTATGAAGGGCTGGTTCAGATATGTTGAGATGTGAAATAACTATCTCCATGCAGGTGTTCTTGGTATAGATACACCCATAAGCAAGCAGCAGCATGTGGATTCCTATGATTGCTAAAAGTGTTTCTGAAGCTATCACAATCATGGCAATCTCGGCAATCATGGGTAACAAGGTACATACATATTTGCATTTCACAATGTAGAAAAGCACAAATCCCTAGACAGCTGTGCAGAGGTAGGTGCTACACGTATATTTCCCTGAACAGATATAATCGTGTGCTTGATACAACAGTGCTGTCTCAATTACATAATCTTGTTAATACTATCTTCTGAATCAGCCATTCATTTTCAAAATACTATGTCTCCAAAGTGGATGCATCTCAAGCATTTAGTAGCAGAGGGATGCAAAAAGACTTAGTTTTTAAATTAAATTATAGATAAACATAAAATAGAAAGTGGTGACAAAAGGGTTTTAAGTCACCTGCCCTGGAATATTATTTATTTATAAGCCAATTACATATGCTGCTACGGGTGTAAACTGGAAAACCTGTCCTGCGTGCAGAGCAACTATTTTCCTTGGACAAGTAGCTTCCGTAATAATCTTACATGCAGAGAATCATGTAGCCTATGTATGTGGTGCAGTGGCTTATGCAATGGCCTGCACATCTATATATAAAAAGGCATGAGCAGCTATTGTCTTGCACAAAAAAACAGCTCTCTGAATCACAGCCTAGGTCTTCAATTAGTACCAGAGACAAAAAGCAGGGTAGTGTGACATAATAATGCTAAGAAAGCAATACAAACCACATCCAACAACTTTCAGTTCCCAAGAGTACACTCTCCTCCGTGTAACTAGTGCCACCTCCCAGAATTATAAAGCATAGCAGGCATCCTACTACAGAAACTGGGTGTAGCTTATGTCTGAAGTTGTTACTTTGCAAAACTTCTCTACAGAATACTGAGTCTGTTCAATACATTTTTCATTGTACAGAAAAGCTCAAAATCATTTTAACAGCCACAAGTCTAACAATGCTGGCAACGTAACTCCTTTCTAAAAAGTGACTAATCTCATGCAAGAAATGCAGCCTTTCTTCTTAACATACCATGCCTTTAAATACTAGAGTTAAACAGCAGTCAATACAAATTATCAATTATGATCCAAACAAATTAAAGTTTATACAACCCCATACATTGGGGATCTTCCTTGGGATTTGTATAAAAAGAGATTCTATTTCCACTAAAAATGAAACAGAACAAAGATAAACAAGTTGTCACCCTAAGTAAATGATGGCACTATGTTGATTGGAGAAATATCTGGATTATATTACATTGCATTATAAATTATAGCAAACAAGTGAAACCTGAAACAAATTTTTCAGTGCATCCTCGTCTCCTAACAGGAATGATCCAGGCAGGGGTTCTTGCTAGGCAGGCATAACCTCTTCCAGGATTCTATAAACTACAAAGAGCTCCAAACTCAGGGCATTCCTCTTCTCCACTAGTCCTGTGCGATAATCTGGTTTTCAACATTTTGATATATCACTAGCTAAACATCCATCATACAGTGGTACCTCGGAACTCGAATGGCTCAGTTCTCAAACATTTTGGCTCCCAAACGCCAAAAACCCGGAAGTGCTCTGGTTTTCAAACGTTCCTCAAAACATGAAAGTCCGACACGGCTTCCGCTGTGCAAAAACAGAGTTGCCAGCCAATTGGAAGCTGTGCCTCGGAACTTGAACGCTTCAGAAGTCAAACAGTATACAGTGGTACCTCACTAGACGAATGCCTCGCTAGACGAAAAACTCACTAGATGAAAGGCATTCACTAATGAAAGGGTGACTCACAAGACAAATTTCCCTATGGCCGTGACTCGCAAAACGTAAACGCTTTGTGGTTCCCCCCCGTAAAACCGCGCTTCCTCCGCCCGTGCTTCGAAAGACGAAATTTCCGCTATACGACAGCACTCGCGGAACGAATTAATTTCGTCTTGCGAGGCACCACTGTACTGATATATCACGATGTCTGAAATAAGGATGGAAGTATGTAGAGGCAAACAGTAGAGCTGGGCAATATCTGGTTTTCAACATCGCAATGTATCACCATGTCTGAAATAAAGATGGCGCTATCTAGAGGCATTGGCTGGCTTCATAGATTTCCTGCATCGTGATTTTTGCATAGTGCATGTGTGTATACACACACACACAAAGATTTGTGTTATATTGCTGGGTCAAAAATTATGAAACTGATATAACAATATAGACTTCAAACCGGTTTTGATTGATATATTGATATATCACCTAGCCCTATTCTCCACCATACCCACACTCATTTTATTTTTCCAACTGGTACAGTGGTACCTTGTTTTGAGTCTGGGATCCATTCTGGAGCCCTGGACGCTCCACGAAAGAGATGCTCGACAAAGTGCTGCTCTGCGCACGCACGCGGAGCGGTTTGGGCTTCTGCGCATGCGTGAGCAGCAAACCCGGAAGTAACCCGTTCCAGTACTTCCAGGTTTGCCACGGATGTTCGCCAAAATGGACGGTCGATGCTGCGGATGTTCGCGGAGGTATTACTGTACTCAATTTCCAGTGGTTTCTGAACATGGAGCTGGAGTTTTTTCTGCCCCTTAGTTCTGCATGGTTCCCCTGAGCATGCCAATATTCCCCTTGTTTTACAGTAGACCCATGTTGCCTCTATATCTGTCAGCACTCGTCACCTGAGTTTCAGAGGCATGTAGAGTCACTGATTAACACAGTGATTTACAAAATACATGAGGAGTTTACTCATGACACGGGGCAAGGAAATGGAGGCAGACTTAAAGGCAGGAGGAACATGCATGTATTTCAATTACACATGCACCAATATATATACACAGACCCCTAACATGTGCCAAATAGTTAGGAGTACTGCAGAAGACATTCATTTGTTCTATACTAATGGTCAACAATGGTAATTCAATATTATTATTATTATTATAACAATTTATACACTACTTTTCCACAAATGTACAGTTTACAGAAATCAAGATACCACAAAATAATATAAATCTACAACCTAAAAACAAGACAAAATGTCTATTTATAAAATATCATAATTAGAAATATTTACTAGAGGATATATCACATCCCCGGGATGTCTGGTTTCAGACTTCAAAAGATTCATCCATACATTGGAGAAGAAAGTAATTCATAATACTAAATATTCATTCTTTTTTTATACATGCAGATTTCACTACCTGAACATTAATGCGTTCTCAGGAAATTGTTTGTTAGGTGAGCGTTCGCATAATGAGTCAACTGATTCCTATGCAACAATTTCTAATGTGTCCCCAACCATTGAATTTTGACCCCAAAATGAAAAGAAAACCTGGGAAAAGCTAGGAAAACATTCTGAAACTTGCAAAATGCAAACAAGGAAAGAAAAAAAATGCTCTCTTATTTGTCTGAGCTCTCCCCCTCCCTCCTTCCCACCATGGTTTCTGCTGAAATGGCTTCTGAGGACCAGCAAACTGCAAAAAGTTAATCTTGGTTAAGACTGCTTACAGTCCTGCATGCAGGTCCAGCTGTTTGGATATCTGATTCTGTAATGTGTACAGCAAGTTTTGGATACTAATTGCTTGTGTTTGGATAAGTGAATTTTTGTATAACAAGCATTAGGAAAGTGGGACCTGTGTGTATATGTAAGTTGACAGGTACAGTGGTGCCTCGCTAGACAAAAATAATTCGTTCTGTGAGTATTTTTGTCTAGCGATTTTTTCGTCTAGTGAAGCACCAATGCAAATAGTGGTTTTCGCTAGATGAATTTTTTTTCCCCGTCTTGCGAGGCAGCCCCATTGACAAATTTGTCTTGCGGGGCAGCTTCCGCTAGACGAATGCCGTTCGTCTAGCGAGTTTTTCGTCTAGCGAGGCATTCGTCTAGCGGGGCACCACTGTATACAGTGGAACCCCGGGTTACGCACGTGATCCATTCTGGGTCAGCGTGCATAACGCGGGCATGCTTATCCCGAATGCACGAAAAAAACCCCGAAAACCCAGAAGTAGCGTGATTTGAGCGCTTCTGCACATGCACAAAGTGCGCAGAAGCCTTCTGCGCATCTGGGGGTCACGCGCAAGTCGCGCGTGCTCCGTAAACACTTCCAGGTTGCAGGCGTTCTTAACTCGAACGTCCGCAACCCGGGTGTGCGTAACCCGGGGTTCCACTGTATATATATTCTATCACAAAATGTTAGGTGTTTAAATGGACTTCAGAGTAAATCTAACTGGTCATTAGAATAAATAAAATAACATTTAAAAGATTTAATGATACAAGAAACCACAATAAATTTAAACAAATATATTTCAATTATTTCCTACCATAGCAAAAATGAATAGAATATGAACTTCTCTTCTGAGATTTGAGGAATTCCAGTGTAGCTCCACTAAGCTTAATAGTCACCATTGCTAATGTCCATGATGCATGCCAGACATCATTTTCAAGCAATTTACATTTCTTTTAACAAGGATACTGTAGGAAAGAGACAACAGAATTAAGAAAAAGTCAGTGTATTTACTTTCCATATGGCATGGCATATGACAACCTTCAAAGTATTCACTCTTTCCTGTTTGCAAACAATGTAGGTTAAAAAGGAGTATGGGGGGACTTTTTATGATGGTTCTACACTTACCTACAGGGCCAATTCCAAAATGTGGTCCCATGGGATTTCTGCTTTGCCCCACAGCATATTTGCTGATCCCACAAGGTTCCATCTTATCCCCATGGTGTTAAATATATATTTGAATCTGCTAAGCGAAGTAGTTCAAGGAGTTGGAGTGTATTGTCATCCATTTGCAAATGACACAAAGCTCCATTTTACATTCCCTTCAGAGCCTGGTGGGAATAGACCAGTGTCTGGATGCAGAAGTGGAATGGGTGGGGGCAAACAAACTGAGATTTAATCCAGACAAAACTGGCAGTTTGTAATAGGTTCCTCAGCCTGGATGAGTGGGATTCAACACTGCCTTAGAATGACCAAGGCTGAGGTTGCTACTAGAACCATCATTTTCATTGAAGGCTCAAGTGGCACATGTAGCACTGAATGCTTTCTAACAGCTTAGGGTGGTATTCATTAGGACATCAAATGCAGGTGGATAATCTAGTTGGCATAATCCACTAGTTGAAAAGCAGTGCTCTATATTATCACAATCATGCTTTAATTGTTACAGCAATCAGTTAGCATGGATACTTGGTAAGTGTGTGGGGGTATGGGTATGTGTATGTGTGTGTATACTTTTTTCCCCTAGTGAACTTGTTCAATTCACCAAAACACAGTACAGTATTTTTACCTCCCTATTACATTTATAACAGTCTTAAACTAACAAAAACCTATCACTACAGGAGAAAAACATGGCATTTGGCCTCTCAGACTCTCACACAAACAGAAAAGCAGTATCTCTAGCAATATCTTTAGCAAGGACACAAAAATTCCCTGCAATTCCTCTAATAAGTAGCCTCATTAGAGAGAGAAAGCCTCTCACTATAATATGACCATTCCCGGAGACACTCTTGCCAAAGATACTATCATTTCCTAAGTGGTGTGAAATATACATAAATCACAGATTTGTAGTTGAGGGGGAAGCATTATTTTTTCACATGTCCATAAATGGATTGTTTTGATTCTGTTTTCCTTACCATCAATTACCAAAGGTAGGATCCATGCTACCTAGAGTTAAAATAAATACTGTATATCACAGAACACTGCATTCCTTGTATTGCTAGTACAACAGGTTCCAATATATTCACCCCAATAATGTGTAGAAGGCTTTCTCTTCTTTTCAGTATTCAGCATAGTCAATACCATGACTAACTAACTTCCTGCTTTTATCAGACATACCACAGGTAGCACAAACACCACAAATTTGTGCCATGCCAGGACAGGGCTATGGCATAGAACTAAACCAGTATTCTACTATCCCAGTGTACTTCTCCCCGCTCCCCAGCTTAGAGACTAAAGGCAAAGCTACATCAAGGCATATGGGGCTACCTAAGTACACAGTGTGCACTAGAACTGTGGAAGTTTGGAAATAATAAGCTACAGTTCTTGAAAGTCATGTGATTTTTTAAAATCACCCTTTCTGTTACCTCTCAATTCATTTAATATGCAAAAGCATAACTTGCCTAATTCAACAGGTATTACTGTATTATTGTTGTTGTTTGGAAGGGGGGAATCGCTAGTTTTCATGCTTCATCAATATGCAGTATTCTAAGTAGAGTATAGATAAAGTAAGGTTTGCTTCATCACCTTCAAGAGCAAGAGTCTACAATATTCTCCTGGAAGTAATGTGCAGAATGGTTGCTGGCAGAAACTTGATAACTACATTTTTACACCAAGTCAGATGAGGAAATAAGTTGTGAACTGTCAATGGATAGTTTTGGTTTACAACTAACATTGATGGCCAACTTATGTATTCTCAAGAATCACTATTTTATTTATACCTAATGAATTTCTAAATCATCCCAGAGAAGCTCATTGACAGGATTACAACCAATGCCTCTTCTATATATCCTAAAGTAAAGAGCAGCAGTTACTGGAAGAGTTACGTTTATCTACACATTATCTATTATTGTAATCCAAAGATCAGAGCATGGAAAGGCAACAGATGAGAATAGAACAAATCAAGGATCAGGAACCTAAGTGCATCACTTTTGTACCCACTGCTGGGCAAGATAGGTTTATACAGGAGTAATGGTGGGCTGGGATTAGTCACATTCTGGCAGTATGTAGCTGGCACTCCTTAGATTGCCTGGGAGGTTTTTCCTAAAATATGCTAATCCTATGGAAGTTCTCTGTTCCAAAAGATAGTTTTGTGTCATACATTCTAAATGTGAGAGAAGGAAGGGGGGAAATAAACATTATTTGCCATGATAAACCAACATAAGAAATCGATCATCCAAATTCCACATACTTTAAAAGTTGAACTAGAGTTTGCCGGTAATTCAATTCCAGCCTCTTTTGCCAGAGATTGAATAGTAACTCATTTGATCTTACAAAGCTTCTAAGTATTTATTACAGGTAGGTAGCCGTGTTGGTCTGCCATATTCAAAACAAAATTAAAAATTAAAAAAATTCCTTCCAGTAGCACCTTAAAGCAGTGTTTTTCAACCTTTTTTGGGCAAAGGCACACTTGTTTCATGAAAAAAATCACGAGGCACACCACCATTAGAAAATGTTTAAAAATTTAACTCTGTGCCTATATTGACTATATATAAAGTAATTTTTCAATTTTTCCCACGGCACACCAGGCAACATCTCACGGCACACTAGTGTGCCGCGGAACAGTGGTTGAAAAACACTGCCTTAAAGACCAATTAAGTTTGTTCTTGGTATGAGCTTTCGTGTGCATGCACACTTCTTCAGATACACTTCTGTTTCAGTGTATCTGAAGAAGTGTGCATACACACGAAAGCTCACACACGAAAGCTCATACCAATAACAAACTTATAGTACTTGGTCTCTAAGGTGCTACTGGAAGGAATGTTTTTATTTTTTATTTTGTTTTAAGTATTTATTAGTTACATTTTCATGTCTTTGTGTGATTTAGTGGGCATTTATGATTTTTTTAAACTTATGACAAAGTTTCACTATCAGCAATGTTATAATAAACTGGCTATTCTTTGTTTTGCTTTGTATTTTCCCAAATACAAATGTAAACGTATATTAAATAGCCATTAGCAACATTCTCAGAAACATTCCTCACAAATGCAATATAGTATAAGCCTTATTCTACATCACCTAACTCTGCAATTTTTATATGCCCAGTCAAAACAGTAGACAAGTTCATCCATAGGTCACATGAGGCACTCCTCCAATCAAGTATGAAGAAGCTGAATGAGGAGGTGTGGGGGAATGCCCTGTTTTGAAACTGTCACTCCACCTTGAAAGGACACTTGCAAATAGCATATGAAGTTAATAGGTGCTGGAAATGAATAGGAATCTTTACAGAGCCCAAAGTACCACTGCCATATGAGGCGCAACATGTTAATCTTTGGGAACGAGGGAGCTAGAGAAATTATTTCTCAGATGAGATATAATTTAGTTGTAAAGGTGTATCTCACATCACATGAAGCCAAATGTTATCCATAACCCTGGTAACTTCTATGATAGATTACTACAACAGGCTTTAAATGTATGTGCTACTTGAGTCGCTTCAGGAACCGCAGCTAGACTCTTAAGAGATCGTATCTCATCTGTATTGAAAGAATTCTACTAGTTCCTGGTATGTTTCAGAATTCAATTCAAAGTGTTGGTCTTAGCTTTCAAAGTGACACCCAGGGGCACCACAGTACCCTTAGACACATAACACTGCACACACCAACGCTAATATATATATATATATATATATATATATATATATATATATATATATATATATATATATTTAAAAACCACAGAAAAAAATAGTAAGCTGTTTGGATTTTCTGTTATTTTGTAAATGTTTCACATACTTTTTGGGGGGGGGGTCTGCTTTATTTGTTTTAGGGGAGTGTAGGATTTATGTTTGTTTGTTTGTTTGTTTATGCCTGCTTATGAGAAAGTTACTTCTTCTGTGAAATGGGTATTCTGTGGTGTACATGACTATTTCTTAGATTTTCAAATAATAATCTAGACCCAAAAGAATATAAAATAATGACACATTAAATTATGGGAAGTCATAGCCATTAATAGTACTGTCTTCCATCTATTAAGGTAAGTATCAAAATGAGGAAAAAGTCATCCAACCTGTTGGCTTGTTTCATAGATTGGGATATCCAATTGCTTGTTAGTCGTTTGAGCTTATCCAGTATTAACACCAAGTTATGCTCAAATGATGTCAATATAGAGGAGTGACCTCCATTGATGCTGTAATCAGTTTGGCCACAATAAGTCCTCAACACAGCAATAAAACCCAATACAAGAGTGAGGAACTATAGTATTGGTTGCTGCCCTGTTTTCTTAACCCTGAAATAACTTTTATGTTGCATTGTAGCTTATGAATTTATTTATTTGTATTATTTGAACACATATTGAGAAAGTTTCATGCCAAAAGTAAGGAAACAAGATAGGCTATAATAGTAGGAATGGCAACTTTATATATATATATATATATATATATATATATATATATATATATATATCTTACATGTATAACCAATATTCCTACACAATTGTGAAAGGCCTCTCTAATAGGATGTTACTATATACTGGAAATGTTAAATTAAAAGCCTGCGCAAAAAATAAAAATATAAAATATAAAATTTAAGCATGGGGGAATGATGGCTCCTTGCCATCTTACTAACTTCATGCAATGTTAAAAATGTGTAAAATAGGTAAACATACACAGTTGATAAACTAGAAGTCTGTCCAGCTTGTCAAGGCATACAGCAAGAACCTTCTCGGATATCCAAATAGGACTCTGGGTAATATATGCCAGCTGCTTAATTACACACCTAATGTGTACACTGTGCTATTTTAATGATAATTTTGTCATTTAAGTTTTGCCTAGGAAATATTTTGTGCATTTTCCCAAAACAAACAAAAAAATTGCACTGTCCCTAGCACACTACATATAGGTCTGGTTCACACATTATTATTATTTCCTACATTTTGCCAAAAAGGAGACCAAGGCAGCTAGCTATGATCCTAACACTAAGCCATGGTTTGTTTGATTGTTCAAACCTAGCATCTTCACTATCACTTGCTTAATGCTAGCAACCTTGATTTATTTTAATTAGCATTACATGTGAATCTGGCACCCTTCCTTAAACATGGTTTGTTTGTTTTTTGTAACCCCCATCCTAGATGCTAATGAAACATGAAGCAACAGCAGCTGGAAAACAAAACAAACTTGGGAGAAATAAGTTAGGACTTGTTTGATTGCCTATGAGACAACTCATAGCTAACTCGTGGTCCGTTAAACAAACCATGGCTTTGTGTTATGTGAAAACAATATCATAGTAAGGGAACACATTGACATTTTATTGACATCTTTTAAGATACTTCAATATCAAACTTCTTAATATTAGCTGAGACTCTGGAGACCTATATATGTTTTCAGAAGGCTGAAATCCTAAGTACAGTTATACTTGGGAGTAGCTCCCATTAAATACACAAGCTATAAAAAGTTGAGAGAACAATGCAATAGCCAAGGCCAAGAACTGCTGTAGCAATAAATAACTACTTAGGATAGAGTACAATAACTTGTTTATGAAAATAATACAATGAGAGCTACAAAGTGCTTTTCTACAGCACAAAGTGAAATAAGCAAAAATATATTGTAGGAACTGAAGCCTAACCACCACCAATCCAAGCATTTTTCAGTGAACCTGGGTTAAGAAACATAGGAATTATTATATGCATTTGTATGTAACCTTCCAATGACTCCTAAAGATCCACTCTTCCACAGAAAAAAAGAGTGAGAAAAAAGCAAATCGGACCGAAGAAGTAGGGGAATGAGATACTTAACACCATCTTCCCTCTCAAACTCCTTCCCCTATTCTGCAAGGTGCAAATGTGTGTTTGCAAAGAAAAAACACATCTAGAACAATATTGTGTTTGTGGGTCAAACTTAGATAGCATACTGTATGACATTTAGAGAATTCGGCTAGCTTTTAGAACTCTAGCATTCTCAGCAATCCACTATATCAGGCATCCCCAACCTGCGGCCCTCCAGACGTTTTGGCCTACAACTCCCATATTCCCTAGTTAACAGGACCAGTGGTCAGGGATGGTGGGAACTGTAGTCCAAAACATCTGGAGAGCCGAAGGTTGGGGATGCCCACACTATATTTTAACAAGCAACTGCACTCGTTTCTTGTACAGCTGGATAACCAACTTTTTCAATAATTTCAACTATTTCTGTAAAATTTAACAAAACCAGAATTATTAATATAATTGCAGGCAAAGTTGTAGCCAGCCAAGTCATAATCTTAATTTGAAATCACCCATAAACAGCAGAAATAGAACTGCAGTTATGTATACTTGCTAATAAATTTACTGTAAAAGGAATGCAATCTGCAAATTCAAGTTGAACAAAAAAATTATGCTACTGAAATCATTCTCAAAATACCTAATTTGCAACTAATATGCAACATGTGTGGTAGTTAAAATACATAGCAAAGAGAAAATGCATTATTTTGAATTTCCCTCACAAACTTTATATAAAATTATACTAGGAATATTTTGTTTGTCAGAGGTAAAATCCCAATCCCAGGAAACAAAGATCTCAAAAGTACAAGATAATACAAATGATCTTGTAACAGAATCACATTAAAACATATTAGAGGATGGAGCAAAAGAACAACTGTTGGGGGGAGTGCTTAAAAATGGAAAGTGTAATGCTGGTGGTCAACAAAAGAGGTTTCAGGACTCTCTCAAGGCAAATCTTTTAAAAATGTAGTATAAACACAAACAACTGGGAAACACTGGCCTGAGAGCGCTCCAACTGGAGAACAGCCTTTACCAAAAGGTGTCATGGACTTTGAAGACGCTCAAACTCAGGATGAAAGGGAGAAATGTGCTAAGAGGAAGTGGAAGGACATGTGGATCCAGAATTGACCTCCACAGTCACTTACGAACTCACTGTTAAGACCGTGTTCATGGAAGGTAATCTTACTCGGCTACGAGTGATCGCTGAAGAGAAAAGGAGATTCAAACAACCCAAGACAAACTACGTTGACTGTGCAAGTTTACAGAGGAATGCACAACCCTGCACAAGCGGTACCTAAAGCAAAGATTTGTAAATGTATTGCAGCATGTACTTTGCAGGCAAAAGCCAATTTCATCAAAGGAAATGGTGACTAATAAGTAGACCCATTTGGCTCTGCAGATGTTCCTAGACTCGGATCAGGCTCAGTCAGCATGGTCAGGGAGTTGTAACACAGTAACCTCTGGAGGGCCACAGGCTCCCATCATTTTCTACATAAAATCTACTGTGGGTAATATCCTGCTCAGCAGTCAACAGCAAGTGGTGCAAAATATGCTTTCAGAAACTAACAATAATGTACTCTGCCAGTCTGCTTACCTTTGCTTTTTCTAGAATATCTTACGGGCTTAAAAAAAAATATTGATAACCAAACTTGTGAGTCCGTCTAGCAGAGAACAGGATTGGCAAACAGGGCTCCAAATTAGGGCTGTTGCGTGGTGTTTATTTTGCTGGGTCCAGTTTTCCTAAGGAACTTGCCTTGCAGGCCAAATTGTCTCCCAGAGCTGATCAGGTCAGTTACAAGTCCTTTAGCACATAACAGCCAATACTATAAGATGCCCAACTAAGGCAAGTGGGAAGTAGCCATGTGGCCCTGACTAAGGTATTTTGAACCAAAGTTGGGTATTGGAGGTGGTCGAACTTTGCGGGAAGAGTGTACATGGAACGGTTTTAAGGGGCCGAGGAGCCAATTGGGCTGACCCAATGAGTATCAATAAAAATATGACATGGGGGCGCCCTCAAGACTATGTGGGAACCTGTGGTGAGAACCTGAGAAGCGGCGAGGGGTGGGGGCGCCACGGAGCGACTGTGGGGAAAGCACAGGGGGGAGGGGAGGAGCCCGACGCGCACAAAACTCTCGCAGGTCTAACTCCCCCTGACGTTCAGCCCCGCCCCCACGCGCGTCGTCGGACTTAAAGAGGCCGGGCCTAAAGGAGCTCACGGCGCGCCACCCCCTCCCTCTCTCGCTCCTTCCCTCCCACCTCGCTTCCCGGTTGCCCGTTACCATTATTACCCATCACTCTCAGCGCAGCGCCGCCATCCTGCCTCCGGCCAGCTCCCACGGGAACTAGGGCTGACCTCGCGAGAACTCCCACCTCAACGCGCGCACACCCCTCCCTCTGCCTCCTGCGAGCCCAACATGGCGGAAGCGTCGCGCACGTGTCCGCGTGTCCCAGATATACTGTATATACACAACAGCGCCCGCAGTACGCCGTGCGCGCTCCCCCGCGCACGTGGAAAATGGGAGGGCGGACGGACAGATAGTAAAATGGTCAATGGCTGAGGGAAAGGAGCGGTTGCGTCGCCGCGCATGCGCACGACGCACCCTTTGGTTCAGCAGCTGGGATTCG
Organism: Lacerta agilis; assembly: GCF_009819535.1. NCBI lineage: Eukaryota > Metazoa > Chordata > Lepidosauria > Squamata > Lacertidae > Lacerta > Lacerta agilis. The sequence goes on along the minus strand of NC_046317.1, from coordinate 30,111,038 downwards.
AACGAGGCGCGCGAGCCTCCTCCTCTCCCCCTCCCGCTCCCGCACGCGCAGGTCACATGGGGATATAATACCTCCCCCTCCTCCTCTTGTTCGCGCTCTCTCCCTCTCCGCGCTCCTTCCCCCGGCCTCCTCCCCTCACCCGCTGCACCATCCGGGTCTCTCCGCCTCACCAGTTTCACACACACACCCCACGCTCGCCCCGAGGGAGGCGGCCTGACCTGGTTGCTGAGAGACGCGAAACTCAGCCCGGTGGAACCGAAGCAGCGGCTTCTTGTTCACTTTGATGCTTTTCAGCGGCAGCCGCATCAGACGTCAGCGCTCGCTCGTTCGCTCATCCGCCCCCCCCCCCCAAACAACCCAACGGCCGCTTGACTCCCTTCAGCGCCGCGCGGCGGCGGCTCCGCTTCCGCTTCCTTCCCTGTCTCCCTCCCTCACCCGCCTCCCCCCCCCAGCCCCATTCCCTGCGCAGCCCGCGAGTGGGGGCCGCTCCCTGCAGCTCCGCCTGCTGGTAAACGCAGGGAGGCGACGGAGGCGGGAAAGAGGCTCGGGACGGAGCCGCCCTAGAGCCGGTGGGATGAGAGGTTGGAGCTCTTCGTAACTCTTGCCAGTGGCCTGTTTTCAGTATTAGAAACCCCCACCCCCCCAAAAAAATCTGGAAGCACCCCCAGATGACAGATTATTGGGGCGAAAATCCTCCCACTGCGCCGCAGTTTGGTGTCCACCAGAAGTATCTCCTGGGAGGGGGGGCTCCTGCCATCAGGTGGGGGATGGGATGGGGGGGGGAGTTGACGAAAATGGGGCAGAGGCGTCTTCTATTAACATAGGAACCGAAATATGTTGGTGGGCATTGCCATTCAAATAGTGTGCGCGCACCCCGTCCTGTGGGACAGGGCTTTCCTCACCCCCACCCCAATATTTTATTCAAGTTGGCACCCCTGCCCATGAGCCACTTCCAGTGGAGCTTCGTTGAAACCGAAGTCTCTGTTGCCACAAGGAAACATCTGGTTGCACATTCAGGCAGGCACAACTGGAAATCACCCGTTGATTTGAGAGAAATGCCTGTTTTGGATAGCTCCGTAATAACAGGGAAAGTTGCCACAGTGGTGATGGGATGATGCTAGCCGCATTATTGCAAAATTAGATATTAACTAGTTTGTCCCCATTAACCGGCTCTTATTGGGGTGGGGGAGTGCACTCCGCAGCGTCAGATTATGAAAGTCCGGATTTAAAGTACTCGGTGTCTGCAAGTTGGGGGGAGGGGGAGTTTTGCCCCCAAACAGAAAATATTGCCACATGGTATAGAATCATAGAGTTGTAGAGCTGGAAGGGAGCACAAGGGTCATTTTTTATATTATATTATATTATATTATATTATATTATATTATATTATATTATATTATATTATATTATTCTAGTATTTATACCCCATCCATCTGGCTGGGTTTTCCCAGCCACCCTGGGTGGCTTACAACATACCGTATTCTTCCGTGTATTTACCCGATGCCGCTGCGTGTGGGGGGTCTCCCTGGGTCGTTTCCCGCACGCAGCAGCATCGGGGGAGGTTGCACTCCCACCCACCGGATGGCTGGTGGGAGCACAAATTCCTCTACTGCTGCCACACGCAGGAAATGATCTAGGTAGTGTTTCCTGCCCGCAGCTGCCTGGGGGGAGAGGCTCAACAACTTTGTGCCATCTCCCCTCATTTTCTTAAAATTGAGTCCCCCAAAATAGGGGGGTCTTATACATGGGGGTGTCCTATAGACAGAAAAAGGTATATAAAACATAGTAAAATATCAAACATGAAAAACTTTCCAATACATGTCGCCTAACCCCTTGCATTGCAGGAATCTTTTGCCCAATGTGGGGCTTGAACCCACAACCTCAAGAGTTTCAAGCTCTTATTGACTGAGCTATCACCAGTCAATGGTGGTGTACAGCAGGGGTCACCAACCTTTCTGGACCAGTGGCACGTTTTGAGTATTGAGGGAGTGCTGGGAGTACCTGTCACAAAATACATGGTGAAGCTTTCCCCAAAACTATATTTACATACTGTAAAAGTTTAAGCAGTTGAACTCCAGCCTGCCAAGCACCTCAGGTATGTAATTTGTTCCACCATAAAATTAGTAGGCCTCACTGTTAAGTTGTACATCATCACTCCCAAAGTAGCATTATTGATCCAATCAGCCTGAAAGTGAGGCAGGACCTCTAACCTAGAACCATACGCATGCACCTTTTGCTTGGGTTGCTTACCATTTCAGCTACTTTTCGCTGTTCACATAGATCTAGCTATGCATCCTGTTGTAGTAGGATACCCTCTTCCCATAATTTCCCCCCATACTTAGAAACAGTAACAATTGAAATTAAACAACTGTGTTTTTCAGGATTTGTTAATACATTTCCAGAAAAACAACTATTGAATTTTACAGTTATTTCAGTTGTTAAATACAGACCTATCAACAAAAAGGGTGTCAATGCAACTCTAGTGCTGTTTCGCTGTTGCTTTCCTCAATTAGGAAGTTTTCTGGTTTTAATTAGAACAGTCAGTCACTGAGAGTAGAACTAGACATACTGGGCAGTATCCAGCTAAATAGCTCCACTACTGCAAGAACTTTGCTGTTTGATAAAACTTCCCCACCTCCTCTCCATGACCCCCCGACTGTTTATTAAATATCTGCTGGGGGGGGGTGTCTACCAACCCTCCAGAGTCCAGAGCAGATTAAGGGTGTGCAGGAGAGGAGAGAAGGCAGGGAAGTTCCATTATACTGTACAGCTAAAAGTTCTCGCACTAGCAGAATGGTTTTATTGGATAGTGTCTACTTCAAATAGCTCATGATTAAAAAATACACTTGTTTGGCTGCTGCTTTTGTAGGGAAAAACCACACTACAATAATACTGTATCACATTATTTAATATAGATTAGATATTACTGGGCAATAGAAAGCAAGGTATTACATCTGTTGGGACATTTAGTTAGAACATGCATCTACACTTTGCATCAATCTGTTTACTGTTCCTCTCTTCAGATTGCCTCTTTACTAAGGAACTTCATTGTTTGTATTTATTTGTCTGAAAAGAAGCTATTGAAATGGCCTTTAGAATGGCAGAAGTATGGTACTGTGTGACCCATACAGCTCTCCCCACCACCACCAAATACACTGCTACATAAATGAAAAACATAGCATTTGGAGTTCCATGACTTCAAACACAAATAATTGCAGGTTGAAAATGCAAATTGCTATGTTTGGATGCTGTTGAAAGCTTGTGTCATGAAACTAATTAACAGAAGCGTTGATGCTTACAATAAACCATTCTGACATCATTTTAGTCTCTTGTATTTGGTCTGTGTTCTCATTCAGTAGTAACATCTACCTAAACCAATTCTGCTTTAAAGTCAATAAAAAGTATGCATTACAACTTTTTCTTAGTTCACTAATTAGAATTTTAGCAAGCATTAATGAGTAGGCTTGGTAATAGGATTTGATTAAAAATCTTGTGCCTGTTTTTGTAGATACTTGACCCTGGCGAGGATGAAGGAGACACACAAGTAAAAACATCAGTCTGTGCAATATTTCAGTTTGTTTGATCTACCATTTGAAAGTCAGGGGGAGAAAGGAAAGGGATGTGTTGCTATGGTAACAAGGACATCTGGATTTGAAATACCATATAATACAGAAATGTACCCAGAATAGGTAAAATAGGTTAAGGTAGAATAGGTTAAGCCAAATAAGGAATTAATTTTCCTGAGAAATTAAATCGCAAGCACTTCTCAAATTTCATTTTATCAAACCTAATTTATGATTTATGAAGCCATTTATTTAAGCAAATACTTCTGGCTTCATGAATTACTAACACCCAAAGCATTTGGGTACATACACAAATTACTATCTACATTAGATAAGGCAACTATGTTTTGCAAATAGAGTATTTGCAACTGGCAAAGGCTATTCCTACATTTTTTTTTCCTATAACCATAAAGGCTAACATATGTTTTGTGGACCAGAACCTTTGTTTTTAAGTAAAACGTGAGTGGTGCTTATGAATATGTACTAACTTTCACACACAAAAATCTCTGGGGATCTAAAGAGATGGTATGAAGTTTCCAAGTGCAACAATAGAACCTCTTGATAAAAAAAAATGTCCTAACTTTACACTGTAATGACCAAGAAACTAGAATTAAGATGAGACTATGATACAAATGAAGATACCGGTAAATGGGAAAGTCAAGAATCTTGTTTCTCATGGTACGGGTTCTCTAGTGGCAGGAAAATGATTTAGTCTACTCACAGTATTTTCCAAACAAAGTAGATGATGCACATGCACCTATATGGGAAAATATAAAGCAGAACATGGGCAACCTTCCACCACTGCCAAAAAGTCTCAAGAATCCCCATACAGAAGCTGCATTAATATGCAGAATGGCATGCAAATTTTAATGTTCAACAGTTCAGTTCTAAACACGTTTATTGGCAGGCTCCATCTGATAGCATTGTTCTCTGACTCAGAAACTTACTTGTATATACACATTTTAAAAAGTAGCCTGCCACCTCCTCTCAGAAGACAGAACTTGTGGTTTTATTTTTAAAAATGTAGTTTGATCCCAAGGTAGAACTCAAGATTAATGGAAAAGAGTACATTCCTACTTCCTTCTTGTGTCCTCTGGCTCAGAGTGGCTAGGACACCAATACAGCTACTTGCCAAGGGCACAAGGGAGCCTAGGTATGCCTTGGGTTGTTGGGAGTTGGAATCTGGCAACTTGTGGAAGGCCACAGGTTTGTCACATTTGCCTTACAACTTTATTAGCCCTAGACATGAGAAACAAAAGAAACCACTCCTTCCTACAGCGCATGGTCAGCTGCACAGATACAGAACTGGTATGGCTGTGGTGTGATGGGGAGACGCAGCCATGCAGTTGCTGGGGGAGGGCAAGCATCTTCTACAGCTAGGTCCTTGGTACCTGTTCACCTACATAGAGGTTTCTATGCCTACCCTCTGCATGTGCAAATGGGGCTTTTCAAGCAGTTCTTGCAGGTAGTCCTTTCAATTACTTCTCTCACTATGGAAGGAACAGCAACCAACATGCTTTGAGTTTGTGCAAAAAGCTACCAAAACTGAGGTCAACATCTTTCTCCTCAACACCCTAGGATACTTTTATCTTCAGATAAAAGATTGGCCTCTAAAGATTTTGTAAAACCAAATTGTCACTATTTTAAAGGGCTGAGAAACTGCTTTTATAGCAGCTATGGCATTACTTTGTAAATACAATGGCAAGTACTTGAGCTCTTGAAGTGTTCTCTGCTCTTTAAAAAAAATCAAGCAGAAGGTAGATCCAGTGCAAATGGTGAATGTTTTTGTTTAACACAAAAATATTAAACAGCACAAGCTCTCATTTGTTTATTGCATATGTAGAATCTCAAGGTCTTAGTAGATATGCAAGCAACAGATCCCGCCCCCCTAATATTTTACTTCTATCCAGGGATCAAGGTGTCTTGTGTTTCAATAGTAATTTTATAACCTAGTGGAGCAAAGTCCCTATCCAAAGCTTCATATTAGAACAATGAGCATTGTTCTCCCAAAGAAATGATTATTATTTTAGTGTGAAGGCAGTTCAAAGGTAGATCATCTGCTTTGCATGCAGAAGGTTCCAGCTTCAATTCTCAGCATCTCCAGGTACGACTGGAGAGCCGCTGCCAGTCAGTGTAGATAATATTAAGGTAGATGGTCTGACTCAGTATAAGGCAGCATCTGATGTTCCATTTACTAGAATGACATTATTGTTGCACTTTCATCCTCTGGACTGCCATTTGTACTGTAAGTAACCATTTTGACTCGAAGGTGAGCATGCTTTTGACAGTTTCTCCAGTCAAAATGGACCTTCCCTTTCATTTCTGAAATTGTACATTAAAGCACAGCAGCAAACTATAATACATATTCCTAATATATGTCTTGAAGTTAAAGTTCAATCACTTGCTTAAATTTCAAACACTTTTTTTATCATTTTACCATTGGTTTTTATTGAACTAGCAAATAATAATATTGTTTATACGTTAGCAATATTCAGGAAGAAACACATTTGGGTGACATTCAACATTTCAATATGAATAATCTAGAATGCTTTTGCAATCTTGCTTTGTGTTATCATTCAACATCTGACATCATAAATCATGCCAATGAGCATTGCAGAACTGTACAATAGATTTTTCCACATTAAACTATTGATGCTTTTAATTTAAAAAAAGACTAGAAAATGTTTCAGATGTGCAAGCTGCTAACATACCCACTTCATGCTCTCAGAACACACACTCCTAAAGACTATGGGTTTGTTTAATTACACATACTATTGATTATACTAGCTTACATTCAACAACAACTAATCAGACAGTTTAAACAGTAGGAAGTTACTTACACTGCTGACCAAAACCAATGTTTCATCTGAATCATTAGTATATATGATACACTCAAATAAGAAAATTATCTAATGGAAAGTTCATTATGTTTTTCTATAGTGCAGTGCAAATAAAAGTGAAGCATAACTTTTCCTGAGTTTTCTTAGGATGTTAGAACCATTTTTTTACAATTTCACCAACAGCTTAAAATATTATATTTCATATTAAATATTTGCTAAACTGATATCCCATCTTTCCACCATGTGGTGTTAAAGACACTTTAAATCTTGTCTTGACAAGACCTGATATGAAAGAGCCTAGAAATTCATAGAGATATTGAAAAGAACAGTTAAATCCTTCATCTCTACTTTGCATATGTACAGTTAATGTAGAACAAGTTACCCTAAGGTCTCTAATAGGTTCTAAAACATTTTTAGAATTTATATATTACAAGTCTCAATTTGCTTTTCAGACACAATAATGCCCAACCTCCTGTTATCTCACAGGGAAAACAAAAATAAAACAGAAAAACAGACAAAAAAAATCTTAGGAATGTATGTTGTTAACTGGATGCTATGTCATTAGAATTTATCCTTGGGTTGGTGGCTACTGACCACGTGTTTCCAACTCAATCTTATCTTCAGTTTGTAACGATTCAGGTTCAATTTGAGCAACAGGTGGTCGCAGGATGATTTCTGGTCCTCCCCCATAGATGGAATGTAGAAAATTCCATGTTTCTTCAGAAATCTGTCCAGAATCAGCTCCTAAAAAACATTTCAGTGAAGGTGAAGCCGATATTCAACTAATGATTTTTGAAAACAATCTGCTTATAAGTGATATATTTTAATATCAAGTTCCAAATCCAAACACAGCAAACTGTGCAGATGGCAGTAACTGGATCAGGTTAACTATTTAAGATTACTTTAATTTTTGCAACAGTGCATGCAACTCAAGCCAATTACATTCCACATACTTGGCATTTTGTTCTTACAAGTAAATATTTTGTAAAACTCAAAGAGCTTGACATTTACAAGGAGACTTAATGTTAGAGGAATTCTGCTATGCATAAACTTCACTCTCGCTCTCTCATTTTTAAGTCAACATCTTGGAACAGCTATCCACACATTTTCAAAGGTTTTCAACCCTTCACCACCTTAGTAATCAAGTGGACTAAAAAGCTGCATGTTATCCAAAGGTTTATACAGCAACTGATGGTAAATCCATGCTACACAGACTTTTAGATATGAAGTTTCATAGTCAGTCCTTAATTTTTGCCTTCAACATAAAATGTCATTAAAAAAACAAAAACAATATAGAGAGCTGAAGTACTACTGTTTTAAATGGAAGCTACTAATCTTAAAACAACATACATCTCAAAACACCTCATATATGTGTTCAAAATCAGTGCAAGTGTGTTTAATGATGGAACAAACAATATTTAAAAGTGCCAAGTTTTGATATTCCTAAGGTTTTATTGACTTTCTGTTGTTGTTTTTTATCTGTATCTGTTTTATCTGCACTGGGATCTTATGTAATGCAAGGAGGTTTTAAAATGGACTAATCAATCAATAAATGAACAGAAATAGAAACAAAACTGTAGAAAGACATGCAAGCAGTCACTGGCAGAAAAAGAAAAAGTGCATGCATAAGAGATTGCATCAGTAGACTCATACCTTGTTTCAGAACCACAGATCCACATTTATTGACAGCAATTTTGGCATTGTCAATGGGCCCTGGAGGATCTAACGATAGAAAAATGTTAGGATGTAAGGTAATAATGAAGTGATACTATTTAAAACAAGTTACAGGTAGGTAGCTGTGTTGGTATGCCATAGTCGAAACAAAAAAAAAATTCCTTCCAGTAGCACCTTAGAGACCAACTAAGTTTGTTATTGGTATGAGCTTTTGTGTGCATGCACACTTCTTCAGATACCAGATTTAAAACAAAAACACCTCAGAAAACTACTCTAGTACTTTCTTCATCTTCCATTTTTTTCTCCTTTGGAGGTGTAGCTAATAAAACATTACACACTTAGAAGTTATTAGTAATGGAGGCAGCATATCCAGCATATCCAGGAGCACAATTCAAAAACTCATCTACAAGAGCAAAAGAATGCCCATCTTCAGATGGGCTTTTGCTTCTTTTTTTGGCACAGCAACCACCCTGCAGTGTAAACAGCTTTTAAAAATTCATCTCCCAAAACTTTAGATAATATTTACAAGCAAACTATCCATTAAAACTGTTGTGAAGTCTTCTGAACTGATCTCTAGAATCATGCTTGCAATAAAGCAGATTCTCCTCTGGTGCCTTAATAGCTAGCTAGCTAATAGCTGTTGTAGCTTCCTACATGCTGTTGCATGCCAACAGCTCTATTATGTCCTATTCTCTGTTTTGTTTTGTTTTGTTTTGAGGTACTAAAACAGGCACCCCCAAACTCGGCCCTCCAGCTGTTTTGGGACTACAACTCCCATCATCCCTAGCTAACAGGACCAGTGGTCAGGGGTGGTGGGAATTGTGGTCCTAAAACAGCTGGAGGGCCAAGTTTGGGTATGTACTAAAAGCTCTTCATAAGAGATGGTATCCGCCTTCTGACAGGTGGTTTTTTTTAATTAGTAAATTACTGTGATAAAATTCTAAGTGCATGCTATAAAAGGTAACATCCTACCTACTTGATAAGAATTTTGAAATCTACTCACCGTTGTCCTTGCCCTTCACAAACCCTTCCCATTCTCTGAACCACTGCATACTGATGCAATAGAATATGGATGGAAACTCCTCCTCTTGGAAGGCTCTGTTGAGCTGAGAAACACAAAGCAAGCTCTAAAGCACGTGATTAAATTGTGATGCCTTCTCAAAAGAAGCAACTGAAATATTCTTAGCAACTTTTTGACAATTTAACCACGAAAGCACACATGAGCTTGTATCTGAAGCATTCTGTGAATCCTGACCTAATACTGAAATCTCACCATCGCTACCCCACACTCCAATGTGGATGCTATGTGAATATGAAAGAGTCTTCATGAAAATATAATATCCACCACTATAAAAGGCTAACTTTTCTTCAGTACAAAAATATTGGATTGGATCCTGAGTTGGCAGTCTTTAAATGTATGGGCTCCCTCCATTTGGGGGAAGGGCTCTTAATCTTGCTGGTGAAATGGGATGGGGAAGAGATTATTTTCATTCTCTCCCTTCTGCACACCCATGCCTCCTGCCACACTGTCCCAGAAGGGCATATGCCTTGCCAGACCAGATTTCCAGAAGGCTCAGGGGCTGCTGGAGAAAACCATGGGTGTATCTTGTGAGCACAATTCCACTCACAGGTTCCAGATCACTGTTTTTATGAAGTTTAAAGAAGAACTTAACAAGGGAGAAGGAATGTATTACCCGAATAAACATTTCCAGTTCTGTCTTCCTTCTTTTCTCTATTTTTTCTGTTTCCATTTGACAGGTATGACAAACATAGAGATGATTAACAGCTGGTCCTCCACCATACCTGCAATCACAGAATGTTAAACATCATTTTAGAAGGGTCAAAAGTTGTGCATTGAACCAAGTTGTTCTTTGCTTGAACAATAAATGCTGTAATTTTTCAGCACCAGTTTCCTATGTAAGTAATATTTCTTCAATAGGAGCAACTTCCCTCAAAAATAAGTCACACACATTTCAGTTTTGCACAACAACTATTACTGAAAGATAGCTTCTCTCTCTCATCTTGGTATTCACTGGTGTAATTCTGCTCTTGGAAGGTTCTTTAATCCAGCAAAGCCTTAACTGAATGGAAGGCAGGGATATTATTTTGCCCATTCTCCCTTCCTCCAGCATCTCCTCATGCACTTTTCTGGAGAGTCAGATTTAGGGAAGCAATGGGAGCTGTGAGGGGAAGAGAGGAGGAGGAGGAGGATGATGATGATGATGATAATAATAATACCACCACTCTACTTCCGTACACAGAAGCTTCTGCTGGATTAGACCATACCATGAGCAAACCACCATTACTGGATAAAACGCAAAATCTGTATCAAAATATGAAGAGGCTTTATAGACAAATAACTTCTTGTATTTATGTACAGTGTATGGACCAAACATCAAAAGCAATTCATTTAGTCTTGTAAACAACAGCTTACCTGCTATACAGGTTGTCCCATATATTTTGAGGTAGCACTACTACAAGGTCCTCTATAGAAGTAGCCTTGTGTGGAGGAACTCCTGAGGAGCAGACATAGTAAAAAAAATTCAAGCAAAACTATTTACTGTATGGTCATGTTAACTATTAAAGAATATCATATGCTTCAAAAAGCCTTACCAATGAATACAGTTTGAGCAGGGGAGGGGGAATACAACTTCTGTCAGAACCAGCTTTCAGCAACTTGTGCAATTTAATTGTCAGAACAAATGCATGCTATAGCTTTCCCAGAAGTGAATAGGGAGATCATGCTAGATGTGAGCTTGAAACGCAGTTGTGACATGAATATGTATGCAAAGATTAAAAATATCTTAAATTTGCACAATAGTTATCAAATTGCAAAACAGAGTATTTCAAACAATTGTACAACATATTTCCTCATCCCTAACCTTTCTCTAGTATCTACCCTTTCTATTTTCGTCTTCAGGCTGCTCCTGTATCACAACTATGGCTGTCATTTATACCTGCAGCATCTAGCAGGACCCCCCCCCCCAGTAAGATTTAAGTGGAAGTGGTTTCCAAAATCCCTCACATGAAGGAAAAGCCCTCTTAAAGGGCTGTGAAGGTATGGTAGCATGCGTCAATCCATCTCATGAGTGTGACACCCATTGCTACATTTGTGGGTTTGGATAGCAGTTGCAGAAATGGTTTGTCATTGGAAGGTAGTTACTGCTTTCCACCTTCCAAGGTTACCCACAGCAGCCATGACAGGCCATGGGTTTTCAGGCAGGATGCTGGTTGTCAGAAGCTGTATCCTTGTTGGTATGCTCTGCCTTGCCTGTGCAGTCCGCCTTGTTACTTTTAAGTTGAACCCAATAAAACTGTGTTGTGCCTTTTCTCAAAAATTAAGAAAAATGTCCCACACCTATTATTCACCCCATCCTAGCCTTCTTCCTACCCCTGTGAACACAAGTAGATATGCATTAAAAATGTCCTTAGCAGCAACATTTGATAAACAGATGTCTAATTTTCAAATTTTAAACAAAGAAATTATGACCCAAAGTGAATGTGGAAGCTAATACTGCTTTTCCTTAATATTATTCCACAGAGAAGTGTCAATCAGTCAAAAGAGCAGAAACAAGTTATCATGTATGTAAGATTCCTTATGCAAATACCAGCCATAGCCAATCAGACAACTGATATGATTTGAATGATCTTGTAAGAATTTCAGGAATAGGAAAACATATCAATCAAACCATTCCCCAAATTCAAGCTTTCAAGCTTTGATGGCAGCAGAATAAAGAATGGTTTAAAGAAATCTGTGTATTTAGGAGCTCACAATTTAAGGATGTCTTGTATTTTTGTTTTCTAACCTAAGTCTAACCCCTGCCAGTTTTATTGTCATTCTGCTTGAAAATTAGAGGGCATGTTCATCTTTCAATAGATTTTTGGAATGCAAAAATTTAAAGACCCAAATAAAATCAGAAATGTTCTGCCTGTCAGTGCCTCTAGCAGTAGGAAGGAAAAAGGAAAAAAAGAATACAAGCAGTAAATAATATGCTGATTTTATTATGGGTTTCAAATTAAATACTATTATCAGTGAGTCATTGCTGGCAAGCAAAGATAAACCAACTGCTGCACCATTCAGCTAGCAAGCTAAACAACTTATATCTATGGTTGTAATTCTTAACCAGCAATATCCCTCTTCACATTTCAAAGATGATTGCCTGAAGAAGTTAAGCTCAAACAGAGGCCATTTCTGAAATAGATGGGACTCAAGGGGGAGTCAGGCTATGACTGCCAAGTGGGGAGTCAGGAAGTTGTCACACTACATGATGAGATAACATTAGATAACATACTCAATTATGTATGATGCATAATTGTGCTCTCACCTCCATGTATGCAGAGGAAATCATTATTTGAAATAGGTCCTGGTTCTGCAAAAGTCCTGAATTTGTTCAACCACTGTCTGGAAATATAAAACTGGAGGAGACTTGGTTCCATTATATTAAGGCTTGATACCTTCTGTCTCTCTTTTTTAGCTTCTTCGTTGCTTTTTCTATTACAATAATGAAATTAGATAATACTGAGAACATTAAGTAACATCAATAATCATCATTATATCCATATGAGATTATTTCAATTTGTGTGAAATAAAATGCAAGCTTGCACAGTATGATAATTGTAAGTCACTGGAAAGATCTGCCAAAAAAATAAAGTGCAGTGATTCAAATTTGGATGTGTTCCAAGTAAAAAATATTTAGGATATAGTAACTGGAAATATGAATACCCTAACAAGGTAGCACATACTTATATTTGTGTGTGCACATCAGAAGCATACGTAACCCATGAGCTTTTTTTTAATAGAAGGAATTGATCTGCACACATTACTGGTACAGATGTCAATTAAGTACAGTTACAATTAATTTGAAAATTTGCTCCCCAATTTATCAGAATCTATGTACTTGGGGTCAACATCTAGGTCTAATGCTTGCAACGCGAAACAGTTCCCTTAATAACATGTTTAGCTCTTTACATAATTTAGCTACTGTTTATTTGTTCAGAGGTTAAAATTATTGTCCCATTTATTAGAATGTGTTTGCTCTTTAGACTGGAAGAGTAGTTCCCTCTCTCCCTGGCCCTATTCACATTTCAATAAAAGCTCAGCTGCAGCTCATAAATTTCAAGCTACTACAGTGAATCCCTTTGTCCACCAGCTTTCAGCTGCTGAACTGTGAAGTGTTCCTTCTACTGCAGTTGAATTTTATCTGACTCCAGAATCCTTCCTACGTGCATTCTCCTATGAATTTAAATGAGGAAACATCAGCTATTAATTCAAAGTGAACTATGGACAGTGTCCAATTTCACTGTGGCAACCTATCTGTGAATTTGAAATATATTACAATTTATTTGAAATGAATAATATTCAGGTTTTAAGTCACTTTAGCTTACTTTCTAATTTTGCAATAAAAATGCATGACCGTCAAAACAATATTTCCAGATATGTTAGAATTTGTGGTCATAGATAATATTGGACTACTAATCCCATCCTCCCTAACTACTGCCCAAGCTGGCTGAAGGTAATGAGAGTTGGAGTCCAAAAATATCTGGAGGGCCACAAATTCCCAGTTCCTATTATAAATAAACACTACAGAAGAACAGAGATGTCTATTTTTACAGGGGTTGATGTTAGGGTCATGGTTCAGTAAGTTTCAAGAATATTACAGGTAGGTAGCCATGTTGGTCTGCAGTAGTGGAAACAAAATAAAAAATATAAAAAATCCTTCCAGTAGCACCTTAGAGACCAACTAAGTTTGTTCTTGGTATGAGCTTTCGTGTGCATGCACACTTCTTCAGAATGCACACGAAAGCTCATACCAAGAACAAACTTAGTTGGTCTCTAAGGTGCTACTGGAAGGAATTTTTTTAATTTTTAATTTTCAAGAATATTGTATTGTAAAAAATGCTGGGGGGGGGGGGAGCTAGGAAAAATTAAGTCTGTAGAAAGGCCCAGAAAAAGAACCAGAATGAGTTGGAAAATGTTAGAACTGTGGGAAAATAACTGGTTGTTGTTGTTCAGTCGTGTCCGACTCTTCGAGACCCCATGGACCAGAGCACGCCAGGCAGGCCTATCCTTCACTGCCTCTCGCAGTTTGGCCAAACTCATGTTAGTAGCTTCGAGAACACTGTCCAACCATCTCATCCTCTGTCGTCCCCTTCTCCTTGTGCCCTCCATCTTTCCCAACATCAGGGTCTTTTCTAGGGAGTCTTCTCTTCTCATGAGGTGGCCAAAGTACTGGAGCCTCAACTTCAGGATCTGTCCTTCTAGTGAGCACTCAGGGCTGATTTCTTTGAGAATGGATAGGTTTGATCTTCTTGCAGTCCATGGGACTCTCAAGAGTCTCCTCCAGCACCATAATTCAAAAGCATCAATTCTTCGGCGATCAGGGAAAATAACTACCTCACTGCAAAGTAGCATCTTAAAAGAAGTCACACTTTCTATATTGGCCCACAATTACAACTGATCAGAAACTGTAACCATTGGAAAGTATTATCCAGCTCTTTAGAATACTCTCTTGAAACTCATGCAGGCAAGAATTAACAGCTAATATAGTCAGATACCATGCATTGGGTACTAACAAGAAATTTACTCAAGACACAAATCCTTGTCCCTTGTTTTCTCACCTGTAGAAGAGAACATAAGCTTCTGCATTTTGAACTGTTGATTCGGTGACTTCTGTGACACTCTGATCATCAAACTCATACCATCGATTATTTAAGTTGTTCCGACAATAAGCTATATAATGTCCATCTAAATTCAAGAACAGTTAAGATATTTTTTTGTCAAAGTACTGTAAGGCAAGCCGAAACTAAAACATATTAACACAACTATTTGATTCCACCCCAGTTGGAAAGAGAATATATACTTACTGATGGCAGTTCCATGGTGACAGATTACTGATAAGAGATCATACATCACTATTTGAGTTGGACTGTCTTTGGCAAGAAAAGGTTGAAGATCAAGTCCTTCCAAGGGAAAGGATACATGAGTCCCAATTTTTGTGGAAAACATAAGGTCATGCCTGAATCTTTTGAGATGAATGCACAATATCTATAAAGAAGAGTTGATACTCATTCAAAAATTGATGCTTGACAACTTAATACTAAAATAAGAGGCAAGCATTTTACTACTGCTACCTTGTTATTAAATTTATTGCGTTCTGTCCTGCCTTCTCATTTTTTATTTTTTTTACAAAAAAGGGATGCTTCACGGGCCACTTTACATAATAATACCAAAGATTTGTGTTTAGTTCAGTGAATAAGGACATCTTCCTGCACAGATGTACACTGTACACTTTTGTAGAAAAAACTCCCCTTGTAACTGGTCATAATGGAAGATTATGGGTTGCATCCAATGCTATATATGTAGAAGCAGAATGAACTTCTGCTTGCACTATGGAACTTCACCTTCCTCTCCTCTCCCACGCAGCCTACCACATGCCCTCAAAATCTGGATGGTTGATGGATGCTCTGGAGCAGATTTTTGGCAGCACAGAGGTAGCTGCAGATGCTTTGTAAAAAGATTTACTGAGTGCCATACAGTTGCGTCCATGTGCCTGAGGAACTGATATACGCTTGTGCAATGGGCTGAAGGATTCTCCAGATCTGAGTACATGCAGGGGTGGGGGTGGGGGAGGCAGAGTACAGGAAAGCCCATTGTACAAGTGGATATCTGATCACACGTCATCAGCTTTTAGCCTTTTGTGTAGGTGCATCACCATTTTTAATATCTTCATCTGAGTAAGTGTGCAAATGTGACTAGATCAAAGCATCTTTCGGGAAGCCAGAATGCAGCTTTCACACTATATTCACAATTATATAATATGGAAAAAACAACACTATTATTTTAAAAAAATGGAATACCTCAGGAAAGTGTTGAACTTTGCAGAATTTTACTCCATTTCTTAACCTAAAGCAAATTTAGTAAAGTTGTAAAAAAAAGTATCCAATGCAAACATTTAAAATACTGTACAATACCCTGGATATTTCAGAATTGCTAACTAGAATAGGGGCTATAATCTTCATAAGAAATCACAAGGTTGGAAGTGATGAGAAATTAATTAGATCTTATTTTCACAGACACAAGGCATGTCATAGGTATGATCAATTTGCACATCATAAGCAATCATTCCTTCTTGGCAACCGATGTAGTCAGCATGTATCAGAAAAGGCAATGTGGGTCTCCTGTGTATTAATACAAAAAACATGCAGCAAATGCACACTCAGAGGAACATTAAACATAGCTGTGGAAGGAAAAGTCACAGCATGCCCACAACTAGCCTCTTTGAGTGGTACTCAAGTTTTACTCAGAGTAGACATACTGAAATTCTTATGACTAGGTTAGATGCATTAATTTTAAAGGTCTCCTTTGAGTAAAACTTTATACTGAGAAAAAATGGGAAAAGACATTGTATTTGACTGCAGGCCCAGAATCAAAGTGGACGGATGACACGAGTCCTCTGAACATATTGGAGGAAAGAACAAAATGCCTGTCCTTTTTTGCTAGTATCAACTAATTAAAAAAATACAAATTAGCCCCTTGTAGAAGCCAAAGGTACTGTCACTTACGCAAGAAGGGAACTTGCCAAATTCTGCCATTTTCTCCCAGCTCAGTTGCAGTCCCCCAACACTGCCTTGAAAGCTATTCAAGAGGGTCCCCTGATTCTTATGAGTAACCTCTTATTTTCCTTATTTCTTTATTAAGTTTCGATACTGCCTTTTATCCAAGGATCACAGGGTAGTTTACAAAATAAAATGTCCCATGCTGGACAAATGATTCCTCCATTGCAGGAGGTTGGACTAGATGACCCTCATGCAGTGGCGGAGCTTCATGCACCGGCACCGGGGGTCGGAGAGCAGGCGGAGGCGGGGTTGGCAAGCTGCCCGCAAGGGCATGGCATGCATCCTGGTGGCAGGGCACCCTGCCTGCAGAGGCATGGTGCGTGTCCTGGGGGCAGGGCACACTGCCTGCAGGGGAGTGATGCCCAGCACTGGCGGGGGGGGGGGGCAGCCGCGATGGCACCCTACCAGGATTGTGCTGCCGGGGGCAGTGTGCTCCCCCTGCACTCCTCTTCCTCCGCCAGTGCCCTCATGATCCCTGCTAACTCCACAATTCTATCTTTGCTTCTGTCTGCAGCCTTTTGCCATATATTTGGTGCTGCACCAGTGTTCCTACAACCCTCATGAACCTTGGGCCAGGGTGCAGAAGAGAACTGAACGGAAGCCTAGAAAATCTTTCTGTATTGCTCAAAGCATCTGTGCACTTATGGACATAGGGAGATGCTGTATGCCAGGCATGTCCAACAAGTAGGGTGTGATCTATGATCCAATATAAAAACCAGCAGTGATCTACCACCCAGGGATGGGTGCAGGGTGGATGGGTGCATGCAGGGGTGGGAGCAGGGTGGGTGGGCAGGTGCTAGCTGCTTTCCCCGAGGGGGCAGGGATGGGTGCAGGGAGTTGAGGTGGGCACTGGGATGCTTCCCTCGAAGGGGCAGGGATGGGTGCAGGGTGGGCAGGCGATGCCGATCCTGCCTTCTCCCCCTTCCTCCCTCCACACACCCCCATCAAAGAGAGCCACTCAGGCAATCCCAATGCCAATCCTGCCTTCTCCCCCTGCCTCCCTCCACCCCTGCACAGGCAATGCTGTTGCTGGTCCTGATCGTGCCTTCCCTCGTCAGAGACCCAACTCCTTCTCGCCTCCCTCCTCCCCTCTCCAGCACATCTCTCTCTCTCTCCTCAAACCAGCAGGGCTGCGGAGCTCTTTCGTGCCCGGATTTGGAGCCATTGTCTTTCTGGCTATTGAGAAGCGTGCTGTGCTCCAGCTGCCTTGGGCCTGCGATTGACCCAGATCAACCTTCAGGTGTCTTCTAAAAGTTTTTTTCCAGTAGCACCTTAGAGCAGTGTTTTTCACATGTTGCCTGGTGTGCAAAAATTGAAAAAAAAAAAATTGAAAAATTCAAAAGAATTACTTTATATATAGTCAATATAGGCACAGAGTTAAATTTTTTAACATTTTCTAATGGTGGTGTGCCTCGTGATTTTTTTCATGAAACAAGTGTGCCTTTGCCCAAAAAAGGTTGAAAAACACTGCCTTAGAGACCAACTGAGTTTGTTCTTGGTATGAGCTTTCGTGTGCATGCACACTTCTTCAGATACACTGAAACAGAAGTCACCAGATCCTTAAATATAGTGAGGGAGTGGGGAGGGGTATTACTCAGAAGGATGGTGGGAATGGGTGATCAGCTGATAGGTGTGGAAAACCTGTTGACGGCTGCAATTAGTCTTGCAATTAGTCTTGCAATTAGTCTTGCAGGGAAAGGCAAGGGGTGAGATGGCTAAAGATAGCTTTGTTATGTATAATGAGATAAGAACCAGGAATCACAAGACAGAATCAGGAATCACAAGACAGAGAAACCAGTAGGAGAACACTTCAATCTCCCAGGACATTCTATAAAAGATCTCAAAGTAGCTGTCTTAATACAAAGAAATTTCAGAAATAGACTGGAAAGAGAAGTGGCTGAATTGCAAGTAATCACCAAACTTAAAACCATGGAGAAACCTGGTTTGAACAAAGACATTGGATTCTTATCTCATTATACATAACAAAGCTATCTTTAGCCATCTCACCCCTTGCCTTTCCCTGCAAGACTAATTGCAGCCGTTAAGCCGTCAACAGGTTTTCCACACCTATCAGCTGATCACCCATTCCCACCATCCTTCTGAGTAATACCCCTCCCCACTCCCTCACTATATTTAAGGATCTGGTGACTTCTGTTTCAGTGTATCTGAAGAAGTGTGCATGCACACGAAAGCTCATACCAAGAACAAACTCAGTTGGTCTCTAAGGTGCTACTGGAAAGAATTTCCTATTTTGTTTCCTATTTTGTTTCGACTATGGCAGACCAACACCCACCTGTAACTACTTCTAAAAGTTTTATAATTCTTTATCTCCTTGACATGTCCTGTACACGTTGTCAAAATCCTTTTGCGAGGAGTGCAGAAGTGATAGGAAGGGCAGGGGCAACTTTTCCTACACTCTGCCATTACTTGCAAAATGCTTTCTGAAAAGAAAGATGTACGGTACTTTGGACCCCCAGGCTGTGTTTTGTAGGCAAAGGTAATGGAGACTTTCGCTGCAAAACAAGATTTGGGGGAAGTGGGAGGAAGGGGAAGTCCCACTTTATCTGCTGCTGCAATTTTGGATCTCATCCAACAGCTTTTAAAGTAACCATATATATCAAATTATAAGAATTTAAGAACAGGCCACTTACTTTTTACACTTTTCACAACTGTACATATTGTCACCTGCAGACATTGCGGGAAGGAAAGCACAACCATTATTCTAAAAACATACTCCTACCACAGCCTGCACTGAGCTTTTCTGATTTTACAAGACACTAGGTATTCAAGACATTCTAGCATCAGGAATACATGTACTTTCACTGACTAGATATCCGTCCAGGATATCAGGATATTTTTGTTGTTGTTGTTGTTGTTGTTGTTGTAAATAAATTGTAAGACTGGGCGATAGGAAGCTGCATTATACTGAGTCTGACTACTGGTCCATCAAGGTCAGTAAACCGACTACAAAGGCAGACCCTCTCCTAACCCTACTTAAAAGATGCTAGGGATTGAATCAGGGATTTTCTGCATTCAAAGCAGATGTCCTACCAATGAGCCACAGCCCTCTCCCTCAATTAAAAGTTTAAAATGAGATTATTTTAAATTAAAGGGATAAAATTTCTACACTGGCTAATTTGAACCTTTGCTCTGTTGAAGATATTGTCAATAGATGGTTCCGCAACAGTGTAAAAGGGAACCTGTTCTGGACCTTTTAAATGTGAAAATAGGTACAAAAAGTAAGAGGTATGGTGGTCATATTTAGTAAGACATGTGAAAAATATGAATTTCTTACCTTTCAGTTCATCTCTAGCAAAAAAGGCAGCAAGACAATCTTGTAAGGTTACTGTTGGACCCCAAAACCAGCTAGGGACACATGAGACAACAAACCTGAAACATCATTGACAAAAAAACAGCAAATGTTCTGCCAGTACAGCAGAAACATCAGTTTAAAATGTTCAAGCAATGCAAAGAAACAAACCTTTTAAAGTATTCCATGAAAAAGGCTATCCAGCCCTGAGGAGCATATGCTTCACCACAAGAGCCTGCCTTGATAAGAGAGGTCTGATGACTTGCCGAATGCAGCTTAGCAAGGTCTTCCTTGCCTGGAATAGGCAATGACAAGTCCTGGAAAGTCTCCAGGGTCACTGACACCTATTGCCAAACCAAAGGGAAGATGATTAGGCAACACCACCTTTCATTCTAATTGACCCAATAAAATTCTATATTTTAAATTTGGTTCTTATGAATTATCAACATTAAATTCCACTTGTGGCTAATTACAGTGCTTTGCTCCAATAATACCACTAGATGGCAAACTACAGGCTATTACAGGTAACTCACAACCTTCACGCATATAACTTGTGCACATTCAACTTTACGTACTTGGCAATTAAAAAAAAAATTAAAAAGGGAGCGGGCTTCCAGGAAAAAAGACTTTGGTATTCCCATTCATAACTCAATGTGTTTTGAATATACACAATTTTGGTTTTAGGCACTATGCCTGGAATGTAACCCCAAAGTAAGTAGAGAGTCGCCTGGATGCATCTACTGTAAAGTACTGTAGTACTAATGTGAACATGAAAATTAACAGTAGCTGTTTGGGAGTAAACTAAGCTGAAAAAAGTATTAAGGAAAGGAAACAGACCAGCCTAAAACTATGAGGAAGTTCAAACTAGAATAATCCAGGAACGGTTTGCATATTTCAAGTGGATGAATAAATATATTCATGCTTCTCTTTAACAACTTCTTTTACTATATAAGGGAAGAGAACTTACACAAGTACCAACGGTGTATGTAGCAACATTTATTTTATCCCTTCACTTACCCGGTCACATGTTAGACATTGTACTGAACTTATGATAGTCCCATCAAATATGTCAGAAATAACACTTCTGAATTTTTTGTGTTTCTTCTTTTTGGGGGAACATATGGTTGGAACTAAAAAGAAAAAGAAAAGGAAGTTAAAATCAGAACAGAGTTGAAGTACAGTAACTTTTTATTCTATTCTTCATCTGGTCTCTGTGACACAATGGGTCAGTGAATCTGGCTGTTAACCAGAAGGTTATTCTAATAACACCAGACCTACAGTTAATTCTCCCTTTCTATTACAATTTTTGAGAACTCCACTACCAAACATTCAGAAAAATAACTTTAAGAGCAGAAACTAATCAGTATTATTTTTAATATACAGTGAGCCAAAAAGCAAAACCACTTTATTACAAAACATTGCTTATTGAGCTGGCTAGGGTAGTGGATACTTTAATACAATTCTACAAAGGCAGAGATGGCAGTGTTCACACAAAACATACATTAAGTACAGTGGTACCCCGCTAGACGAATGCTTCGCTAGACGAAAAACTCGCTAGACGAAAGCATTCGTCTAGCGGGAGGCTGCCCCGCTAGACGAAAAAGTCTATGGGGCTGCCTCGCAAGACGAAAAAATTTCGTCTTTTTTTTTTTTCGTTTTGCGGAGCGCGGCTCCCATTGCCGCTCCGCAAGACGAAAACCCCGCTAGACGAAAATTTTCGCGGGACGAATTATTTTCGTCTAGCGGGGCACCACTGTACAATTCACATTAACATGGGGTCTTTGGCACAAGGCCTCACTGCTCCCATGCCACAAATCTGCATGACAGATAGTGATAAGAACACAGCCAACTCTTTGACTATACAAGATGCAACTTCTAGACAGGGCTGTCCCACAAAAATTATATCTAATAAGCAAATTTGGTATAGACAACAAATGACTTATGGATTCTATTATGATTTCTGCAAGCCTTCTGGCTTTGAACAAATCACTGGATCTTTCAGATTTGATGGGAGACAAAGGCCTTGCCTTGTAGATGCAGCAAAATATGATAGCAGAATGGACTGCACTACTTCAGACTGCAGGTAGGAGATAAACCCTTTAAAGTGTTCTTCCATTTAAACACACCCTGAAAGTAGAAAACTAATAGATTCAGGGAAAAGATTCAGACCTAGCCCTCTCCTGCTTTGCTAGTTTTCTATTTACAAAGACACTTAAAATAAATTCAGAATGTGATTCTGCACCTGCGGCCTGAACTGGAACAGTCCATTCTATCACCTCAGCCCTCCGCCACTAAATTCTCACCTTATTCTGCTGCATATACAGACCCAGACAAAGACAGCCTCACATGCAATGTCCACAGCACAATCCAGAGAGACTGGATGTGGCTCAATCCCTACTACTATGTATGTGTCAGAAGAATGTATGTGTCTGTGTTTCCAGCAATGGAGATATAAATGTGCAAAAACATATTACGAAACAAAATAAAAGACAGTTTAAATACAAACTACAAGAGAATTTTCTTAACTGGCTTTTAAAAGAACTGGCCACATGAAAGTATGAAAAGGAAACAAAGCAGATGAAGGAATAAAATGTGACTGGAAAACAATAGGATATTTTAAGCTGCTCTGACAAATTTGCCAAAATGATGCAACTCCCCAGAGTCATGCAGTAAATAAATAAGAGGCTTTGGTGCTGGTGTTTGGTCCCTAGACAGAAATCTTGTGTGCTTGCCGTTTATGTTATTGCCTTAGCATTTTGTTGATGGAATGGCATACCCAAAGCCCTCAAAATAGTATAGGGAATGGGAACAGATAAAAGAGTTCTCTATGTCCAGTTTCACTGCTGGCACCCACCAGACCACAGTGCAATACTGAAAGACCAAAATTCATTTCCAATATGAATTGATGAAAGGGGGTGGGTGAATCAAGCAACTTAATGTTTTTATTTTAATCATTTAAAAGTGTTAGGACCAATACAAGAAAAAGCACCAAGTAACATTAGGGAACGCTATACCTTTTTTGTTCAAGGGTGCCAGTCCAGACCAGAAAGTACCTGATTTGGGAGGGCTGGTTGATAAATGTGCATTCCCCCCATCTTTTGAAGGAAAACTTTGTGGCATAGACACATCATTCATATGGACATCATTGATATAGTCTGTAAAACACATTTTAGCCAAATAAGTATTACAAAATTAAAATGAACAAAGAGGCTGGAGTTAAAAATTAACTCTAACTGCCCAGAGTCCTATTTGTTATTAAGTTTAAGAAGCAAAGTCACAATGCCCTTCAAAAGAAAAAAAAGAAAAAAACTGGAATCAGGAGTAGGGTAGAAAATGAACAAAAGAAGACTGGAAAAGGATGTGAACCAAAACTGCCACAATGGAAAAATTAAGCACACGAAAAATTAAAAGTTGCAAAGGAAAATAGAGCAGGGACTAGTGAAGGAAGAGGGACACTATAGAAAGATTGTTTAGAAAGTACAAAAAGTATGTATTTTGCCACATCCAAGACATCATTCAGCTCAAATGTTTTACCCCATACAGACAAGAGCAGCAGCTTTCATACTGGCTAAAATGTCTGATGTCAACCAGATATTTCAGCAATATTGCCCTCAGGTCATCACACTCTTTAATCTTAGAGAAAATGCAAAGCTTCTGCTGTGAAAAATGCACATACATTTAAGTTTGCAATTTCTGTTTGCAAAGAAAAGCTCAACTCATTACATGAACATTTCCATTTCTGCCAACGTGGAGACAGAAACTGTCAAGTAAATGAGCAAACACTCATTTCCCTAATACACGAATGATCACATACACACACCACTCCATTCCAGCTCCTTCTCACGGCAAATGGTTTACTTCACTCTTAAAGTGCACTTATCCTTAAACTGAAACAACCATGTTGCTATCACTCGACAGAGAAACATTAGAAAGCAGTGATGGCACACACCACTCCTGCAACAGAGCTGGAAGCAACTTCTTCCAACCATTGTGGTCAACTAAGAACTGTTCTGGAAGCCCAAGAGACCTTGGGAGTGCCTTTAACCAGCTTTGGCTGGTACACTAGCTGCAGTATCTGGATAGCATGGTGACTGCAGCCCATGTACTGGTAACTTCAAGACTGCATTACTGCAATGTGCTCTATATGGGTCTGCCCTTGGGAAGAGCTACCTAGTGCAGAATGAAGCAGCTAATATCCCAACCCAAACACTGAGCTCCAGCTCAAAATTTTGTCATTTAATGCAAACACCAGACACATTTTATTAATTTTACCTGGAGGAGTGCTGTTAGTTCCTCTGTGTTACAGAGGCCCAACTGCTCTCAATAAAAGTCAAGCACTTAAGTGTCTTCAGCAGGCACCTCCTGAAGACTTTGCTATGCCAACAGGCTATGCTGTTGTTTACTTTTTTTTTTTTAGTAGGCAATCATTTTAATCATTGTTCTGTGCTGCTCTCAACGTTTTTAATGTTCTTATATTGCCGTACACCAACCTGATATTTTAGGAGAAGGCAGTACAGAAACACTTGCATAAATAAATAAGGGAAAACCACAGTAACTATCACTTGCTTTTGTTGTGGTAGAATTCAGACAAATGCCTCCCCAATTTGCCTACCTCCCCAAAGTCTTGTACTATCTGTTCTATTACAGAGTGACAGAACTTGGCCATTTTATTATAAAATTGCGGCAACCCATCCTAATAACAGCTGATCATACAAAAACAAATGGTTTATATCCGTTGCTGCAAAGTCAACAACAAATTCATTCAAAAATATTCTATCCTGTAAGAACTATAAAGCAAGATCAAAATCATTGAAATAACATTGTAGCATGGCACAGTAGTATGGTGGAATTGAATCTTGTAACAGATGTGACCGAAATATTACCCAACACTTTTTCTAATTAATAGCCATACAATCACCTGAGTATCTGCTGTGTATTTGCACCTTCACTGTTTCCTGATTGTTCAAAAATTCAGCCGTTTCAAAGAAATTGTATATGTCTTTTTCTATGTCTTCCACAGAACTTGCTTTGTTCATCTTGGTACACAAGGATTTCTCTTTCTGATTGTCTTTGGATGCATTTTCATCATCCTGAATTAACATTGTGTCCTCTGCTTGGTCTTCTGCCACAGATTTTGACCAAGCCTCATTTTCTACCTTATCAGTATTACTGCATGATTGAAAGTCTACATCCGATTGACTCTTCTCTTCTTCCATGCTCTCTTCATTTGCTGGGATACTATCCTCTATTGCAATAACAGGCTCTTTTAACTCTTCATGTAGTAAATCCATCAAACAACGCAAAAATTCCTGTGCATCCTGAAATTTAAAATGGTAGGTACAGCATTGTGCTTTATTCAGATGAGTACTCCCATGGTGCTAGCCATTCAATAATGCTAAAAACAACTTTCAATCAGTTCTTTGGGTTTACAGCAGTGATTCCAAATCCCACAAACCCTGGATCACTTGAAAATTGGTGGTCTTGGCAGACCAGTTAATGATTTTTCTGCCTGTTGTTGCAAATGCAATGCATCATGCTACATGCTGTATTCCTTTTATTTTTATTGCTTCTTCTTATATTTTATTATAAAATAAAAGCTCCTAGTTCCCTATTGTGGTCTGTAGCTGGATTTAAACTGTTCTAAATTTTCACATTACACTTTATGGGTTGTATCCAATGCTGCACCTGCTGAATTCTGCTTGTGCAATGAGACTTCCTGTTCCTCTCTCCACTTAGCTCCAAAATCTGCTCTGGAAACTCCTTTGGAGCAGATTCTGAGGGTGTGTGATGGGCAGCAGGGGAGATGAGGGGAAGTTCCATTGCTCATGCAGACGTCTGCTGCAGTAGCAGAACAGCGATGTTGGATATGACTATATAATTTTGGACCTAGGCAGAATTATATCAACTACTCTTATTCATAAATCAAGAAGGGAAAAAACAGCATGGATTGTAAACATCATCTAGCAGCTAGCCAAGAACCCGAAGTGAAATGTATTATTTTACCTGCAATTTCCATTTCTTTGAACCTTGCAACTTTACTAAATAAAATTTTCCTGTAGCATGCATAGAGGTAGCCTTAAGAAAAGCTTACCTGTTGAGAATAGCCTCGAAATGTTGGATTAACTGTTTTAATTCCTTGAAACAAATTTGTGGGGACAACTGCTCCAGGTCTGGAAGAAAAAAAATATTTAAGTGCATTTACAACTTTTCAAATGGTTGAAATGCTTCGGTATACTAGTACAGTATTCAAATTGCAATAGTTTTTAAACCAACAAATCAAAATGTCAAGAGGTTTCTAAAACTGCCTTTGGATACAAAATCTGAATTTCATCTCTCAGCATCCTATGACATTATAGGCCTATTCTCACCTTTCTTGATTCTGTGATTGATTTGGTACACTGTTTGGGATAGTATTGATGACTCAATATGCCTTTCATGCATCATGAAATATTCATTTCATGCATCCTTTCTTATTTCTTTCGCACAAGTCTGTACTCATTAATGTGTACATCTAATTCTGTATCATACACATAACTTAAGAACAATATTAAAAAGACACAAAATCTTGCTTGCTTGCCACAGTCTTTTGTATTTTGAGTCAAACTATACCAAAGTAAACAATAAGAATTATGTCAAGGAAATTGTGAGTTTCAATTAGAGGCATCTTTTTAGTTACTGCTGAAAGCTGTGTGGGGCACTAGATGTACCCTGTCTGACTTCATCAGATCAATTCTTATTTTATTATACAAGAGCTGTTTAAAATTCTACAACCCAGGTAATTCATAATCTTTATGGATATTTATTGTTTCAATAACTAATGCCCCAAACTAAAGACAGGAAAAAATTAGAATGCACTCAAATTACGACTCATTTCAAACGGAGGTCCTACATTATTCAATAACTCAGCCAAATTCATATGAACATGCTAATTGCTTACAGTAGGCCTTCTATTCAGGTGCTTGATTAATGTTATATTATCGTAATTATAATTATTGTGCGATAATTTACATGTCATAACCCACTATGGAACTGAATAAGCAGATGTAAGATTTTCATTGGGAAGATAACTCCAAGTGTGTGCACATTATGAAAAATACAGCTCTACTTCATATGTTTTCTGCTAAACAATCATTGAAACTCTAAGATTTTATGTAGTTCACTAATTACAAAGTATTCTACTGAAAATATATTTGTGAGAAGCTGATTTAGAAAAATTATTACAGTACAGAAGTAGCACAATACCTGCTTTTGTGCCAGAGTTCTGCCATCAGTTTGTAATAACTTCTGCAGATGGCTGGTTTCTTATCAGTACGAGCTAAACTCCCACAGTCAAGGAAAAACTGGGTTAATGGTGGGCTGGCAAGAAAGGGGAAAAGACCATTAGTTTTTTGAGACAGTGCTAAATATGTCACTATTACTTCAACCCCAGTTACAGTGGTGCCCCGCTAGACGAATGCCTCGCTAGACGAAAAACCCGCTAGACGAAAATTTTCGCAGGACGAATTATTTTCGTCTAGCGGGGCACCACTGTATATGGTACAGCTCTGCTGCTTTCTAGATAAGCTCCCTTTTTCTAGTAAGAGACACTTTGATTCCATGATAGGGCTGATACCATCTTGCACCTTCAGCATCTGATTGCAACAGTAACAGATCTGTTTAATAATATATGAATAAAATGAGATGCAGCGTAACAAAATGACCACACTGCTTCTACACCAATAAATATTGAAGAAAAAATAAAAGCCTTTTCTAAACTTTTGGTTTTTAATCCTTTTCTTTACATTCATATCATCAAGAAATTGGATACACTTGAGCTAGCACAGAAAATCAGTGAAAACAGGAAAAGAGTCTGGCATTTCATAGGATAGTTAAATAACTATGAGAAGATCTGTAAAGTGAAGACTCATTAATTTAACTTATGAGTTTGAGGGCCTTATGAAAGGGCATATGATCAGGACGTGCCCCCTGCAAGTTCTATAGGCCATACAACTCACATAGTAATATTTATGCTATAACCTCTACCCTACACAGCTTCTTGCTGATCTGGAATTTCTAACGACTGAAAGGCACACTGCCCTACAAAGAGAACTGTTTTTCTTACCAATTTGAAAGAGCTTGTAAAGCTGCATTCATGTAACAAGTGTTTCCAATATTTTTCAAGCCTGTCAGACCTGCAAATAATGAAAAACTGCTAAGCAAGCAAAAAAAGGTTACAAAACGTGTAGTAGGGAGTTTCTCACAGAGATTTAAAAGCAACATTTTAGCCTGTATATATACATAGTTGCTCAGAACTCAATGAGATATATCCAAAATCAGTCATACTAAGATAGATCTATTTAAATCAACAGACACAAGCCAATTAATTTCAGTGGATCTACTCTGGGTATGGCTTATTTGGCTATCACCCAATGAGACTACCTTCTAAAATATGTTTACTATTATACCATCAGTTAGAAGTCTGGTCTCCAAGGATTGGGTGGTTAATTCCAACAATCTGTGAAATTCAACCCCCACTCACTGCTCTTATAAATTGAATAAAAGTGTCTCCTCATTTCTCCTCAAATTTGTATCTTGACTTTAAGTTATATCACTGACCGCAGTCACCACAGAACTAAACAAATTCTTGCATTCCCTACAAGACCCTTAGAAATGTCCAATTTCTGTCTCAACCCAGCTTCCTAGATGTCCAGCTGAACACTTACATTTCAACAGAGACATAGCCTATTATCCAAATAGGTAACTAATTAGCATCAGAAAACTGAGATGTAAGGGTTAGATGGGACCTATAAAACAATTGTGTGAAATAAGAACATAAAACACACTTGAAACCACTGATGAAATAAAATTTAACTGAAATTATGAATATGGTACTAACAATTTGTGTCAACTAACAATATTTTGGTGCATTTTTCAGTTATATTACCTCTTGCCTTGAATTCATCTTCTTCATCTACTTGTACATCAAGGTCATCAAATGTTGCAATTAGAGGAATTTTCAGTGTAGGGATACTAGGTAACCTAATATCCTTTGGGAAAGATCAAGATACAAAGCATGAGAAGCCTTGTGTTGTTCCTTCAAATCTTACTTTTCTTTGTATATCATTTAAAATCAGCCTATGAACATTATTTATATCAAGTTCTAAAGCGTGTTTTACATGCAAAGCCAAGAGTTTACTGGTGTATATATGTCACAACTTTTTTAAATAACTTATCCCAGAGCATAGGTTTCTTATAGGAAGATAAGAAATATGAATGCTTCCGAGGGCTAGTTGCTGAGATCACAAGTGGGGAGAGTGCTGATACACTCAGGTCCTGCTCAAGGGCTATAGTCATCTGGTTGACCACTGCAGTACCACTTAATGAAAGCAGCCATATTCAATTTTTCAATTTCACTTTATTATGAATGTCAGTATATTAAGAACATATTTTCATAATTCTTAAATGAAGTTTCCCAGCTGAGCTTGGGTTCCATTTCTCAAGGTAGCTCTCAATGCTATATGGCAAAGCACTTTCAAAACTCAGGGGAATTTCAAAAGCAATTTGTACAGTGTTCAATTTTTTAAAAACTCAGAAATCCCACTGAGTATGAGCAATGCCTAGAGCATGCTTGAAGTGGCTCATTGGACCCCCATGAGTGATGCAACTGATCACTTTATGAGTGATCATAAAGTATCAAAATATGCACATATTACAATAGCAGTTTTCAAAATTAAAACACAGTAACACTGTAATCCTATAAATGTTTACGCAAAAGTAAGTCCCACAATTCAAATGGTCTTACTCCCT
Organism: Lacerta agilis; assembly: GCF_009819535.1. Taxonomy (NCBI): domain Eukaryota; kingdom Metazoa; phylum Chordata; class Lepidosauria; order Squamata; family Lacertidae; genus Lacerta; species Lacerta agilis. The sequence goes on along the minus strand of NC_046317.1, from coordinate 30,081,249 downwards.
AGCAAACACACATAGGACTGAACCCTAATAAGCATTTATATAGCACTCTGAAGTTTTTGAATCTCTTGAATATAGATTCTAAAATTAATTGAGCCTTTGGCATGGCTCACATGACATGATAAGCCAAACCACAAACAAAGCTTGGCTACAGCACATGGTTAGTGAAGAGAGAGCTTAACTGTGGACCTGCGTTTGGACGACACACTAAGACTAAGCCAAACTTTGCTTAACTCAATGCAGGAGCAAAATGGGACTGTATAAGAGCAAAGTGGGTACAAACTGTTCTGCGGGGGGGGGGGGGAATCAATTTAAAATCCCATATAAAATCCCAGATAGTGAACTTGTCTAATTACCTGTATGATGTGAGACAGTCGAACATTTTGCAGTGAAGAATGAGACTTCAGTTTTCTATCAAGAAACACTTCTTTGCTACATGCATAACACCAGACACGTAATGTGGTAAGGTTAACCGTTAGACAGTGATTTGTTTCCTAGAAAACAAATACAGAACTAAATCTTTTTAATACAGTAAGACCACAGTAAGACCAACTGTGAAGGAACTGGGTCTTGCTTCTATGGACTGTTGCATTTTAAAGGTAAAGGTACCCCTGACCATTAGGTCCAGTCGCGGACGACTCTAGGGTTGCGGCGCTCATCTCGCTCTATAGGCCAAGGGAGCTGGCGTTTGTCCACAGACAGCTTCCAGGTCATGTGGCCAGCATGACTAAGCCGCTTCTGGCGAACCAAAGTAGCGCACGGAAACGCCGTTTACCTTCCCGCCAGAGCGGTACCTATTTATCTACTTGCACTTTGACGTGCTTTCGAACTGCTAGGTGGGCAGGAGCTGGGACCGAACAACGGGAGCTCACCCTGTCACAGGGATTCAATCCGCCGAGCTTCTGATCAGCAAGGCCAAGAGGCTCAGTGGTTTAGACCACAGCACCACCCGCGTCCCTGTTGCATTTTACTTGTATGGAATTTCAAGTTGCATTTTACTTGTATGGAATTTCAAGTTGCATTTTACTTGTATGGAAATGCGTATCTTTCTAGGCTTGGTTTAAACGTAATGTTTGCAGACTGTTAAATGATTAATTAGCTACATTCTAAACTTAGGGCAATGAGAAAATCCATTGTATACATGTGAGGCTTCACATCCATCACCTGCTGGCAGGAAAATAAAAAGCTCCAAACTGCCTTGAAACTGTAACCCAAAGGGAGGGGCTTATGATTGACGAGGGAAGTTTATATATAGCAATACGAAGCTGAGAAGTGGTGGCACCTGGAAAAAATGGGGTGAGGGCACAGAAGAGACAAAATATATTTCTAGGTGTGCAAGAAAGAAAAATAATAACAATGACAGCAATTCAGGTATGGAGCAGGGGGGAGTGGAGGGGAGCTCATCCCCCCACCCCCTAGTGTGGCCTATGCAACTGGAAGGCAATGAGTTCAAGGTGGAACTCCACACGATACAGAAAAAGGAAAAAGTGTTTCCTGGGCTCCATGGAACAGCGGAATGGTAAAAGAATGTGGTTGTGCTAGTTCTTCGTGTTTTGCAACTGCATGCTTCCTCTCCACATCAACTTTCCTCCTTAAAATGAAACCCAAATACATTTGGGAAATACATTTTACTTAGAACAATGCCTTGGGCTTTTTTATTCCCAAACCAAATAGTATTCACTACTATTTTCAACAAAAATTATGAACAAAAACATTATTTTAAACTCCAAAACTTGGATATAGTTGCTATTTACCCTGGTATAAAATACTAGCTGTTGCATCACATTTTCCTACACCAACTGCCAATAAATGCCAATAAATGTAAAAATAAGGTTATCATGAACAATACAGTTAAATGCTGGAATCTAAATTATGTATTCAGCCATTAAAGGTTCTGCTTATTGAACAAGACATCATTGTTCATATTTGCCGAAATTAAGCTATTATTTATTTTAAATTAAATCTAACCTCCCTGTTTATCAACCATCCATATAAGTAATCTCTGCACACCAGAAAGATTTAAAAGTTAAAGATGAGTTAACTTGTCAAAATGCTTAAGTATTTTTACATACATACCTCCGAATGTATGGTACTGTGATCTATATGAGATTCTCCACAACCAACATATGAGCATCTATTCTGTCAAACAAAACAGAATCATTAACAAAATGCAAAATACAGTAATGTAGTTGGCACATAATTAAGTCCTCAGCAAGAACAATTCACACTATGATACAAATGGGGTGGCACTTTATAACTTCAACTCAAGAGTAATTATCCCATTTCACCAAGAATGCTTCTTCTAAAACTTAGGGCAATGGAACATCACCAAAAGCAGCTTTTGATGAGGTATGATGAGTTGCTGTTGAAACTATTAATGTAAAAAGGTACAAAACAGGGCTCCCTAGATTGGATTCAATCAACATAGCAAGTCAGTATCAAAACTCTACTTGACTTTAATAGTTCTACAGACCTTTCAGGCTAATTTCAATTCCCAGGTAAACATCTTTTACTGAGACTTGCATAAATAATTACCTATAGTTAAAGCTGCAAGAAATACAATTCAGAGCTGTAATGCTAAGTGTGCCAATGCTGCTGACCAATAAGTGTTGCAGAGGTAACCACTGCTGGACTGCAGCCTAAAGTAACTTCAATTCAAATGGAAAGCTAAGAATTTGGAAGCAGAGTAAGACATTTAAACGCACAAACTGAAGCAACCTTTCCTTTATAATAGTGGTTTTCAATCAGTGTGCCGTGGCACCATGGGGTGCCTTGAATCATGGTCAGGGGTGCCGCAGGCAACACTAGCTTCTGTCCCTCTTTCCTCTGATGCCCTCTTGCGTCTCTGCCTCCTAAAGGCTTGTACAGTTGTTTGTTGCAGCAGCCCTGGCTACAAGCTCCCCAAGTGAATGGTGCCTCTGGGGCTGGCGAGGGGGTGCTTCCCAGGCCCCAGTGGAGCAGTGGAAAGAGGCACCTCTCTTCTGGGGGGTAGCAGCTCAGAGACCAGGGACGGCAGCTGCAGCTGCCCAGAGGACTCCCAAGGAGAGGGGAGAAGAGAGGAGGCTGAGGAACACTCCACAAGGTATTAAAAAAAGGGTGACGGGCTGCTGGCTCTGCAGGTAAGGGGTAATGTAATGGGGCTCCTGAGCCCCACAGGGGTGCAGCAGAAAGAATGTAGTTGGCCAAGGGAGCTGTGGACCCAAAAAGGTTGAAAACCTCCGCTTTATAATAATGAAGTGTTGCATCCAATGCTGTCACTCAGCTGTTGGTAAGGCTTCCCTCAGTGGAACAGAGAAGAAAGCTATTTTCACACACACCCTGCTTCTCCCAAATCTCCTCTGAAGGGTTCCCCAACTCTTAGGAACAGATTTAGTTGGGGTGGGAGGCTGCATGGAGGATAAATCACTGAAAAGTGCTTCTCCCCATTCTGCTGATGATTTCTTACTGTCAGCTGAGTGATGACATTACATTCAGCCAAAAACAAAACTTAGATATTGTGCAGCATTATCTAGTCAATAATGTAGCAACTGTAGCTATTTTTCCTTCACATAATGCCTTAAATAAGGTTAAGTAAGATGCTTATTTCAACAACTAGAACACCATTAAGATAGATTGTATAACCTACATTATGAAACCTTTATTATTATGCAGACCACAGATCTCTAAAGGTTTTCAGTGCAAAAAAGTCTAGAATTACAAGAGCTAGTGCAATGGTATGTCTTGCTTTCTCAAGCCCTTACAAATCATATTTCATTCAATTTGGTGGATCTACAAGTAGTTCAAACAAGAAAATGTATATAATTATGGCAATGCTTTGTAGATTACAAAAACAATGAATGTGATTAGTAATTAGGCATTTTAAAATAAATTCAGCACAGCAGAAATCAACAGCAAGCAGCAGGTTGCTGGGGCTCCTTTCTGAATCTAAAGAAAAGCATCCACACAAAAGGCAGGGACAGTGTCCAGTGACTTAAGTGGCACTTCTTATGCAGGAACAACTACACTGTTTAATGATTATATGGCAGAAAGCTGGCAACTAATTCATAGCCTACCAAACATTTCTGATTAGAATTCTTTCTAAAGTGAAAATAGTAGGTGAGCTTTTACCAAGAACATTTATTTATATGTTAAGTGTTTGCCAGTTTTTTCACCTATCACTCCCATTTTGTCAGCCAACTGCATTCTCTAAAAAGGGATTTTATTTTAACAAAACAGCATTTTTATTTAACAAAATGCAAAATATTATATACAGTGTCCCAGCCAAAATTATCTTTGAAACATGTTTTTCTCGAAAGAGCATGCATGGAGGTTGTTTAGCGTACTCACTCAATTATGGAATTCAGTGTGAACTGCAAGTTTAGGGTAGAATTGAAATCCAACATGGGGTTCTGCGGCCAGAACACTGGACTTAAACTCACAATTGCTGAGTTCGAAGCACAGCCCAAATATAGTTTCAAAGGTGGCTTTTGTTAAGGGAACAACCTATAACTCACAAGGACACACTGCAGAAGACACTTGAAGAATCCACTCCACAAACACAGTTCCCACTACAATCCAGCCAAGCCTCGTGGCAGGTGAATACTGCTCTCACCACTGAACTTAAGGTTCCATAAAAAAACTATTTCCTGTTGCATATAATAAATGGAATTTCATCTTACCTCTAAGCATGCCCAAAGATTTGGTCCTTTCACTTTACAGTCCTGGCAAGTGCCCTATTAAAAGCAGAGAGTCATGTGGTTAGTTAATAAAATTAGTCAGAGAGGAACAAAATGGCAAAAAGCCCTATTCTTATATTAGAAAGAATAAATATTTATCTGTTCATTACTTCGGAGAATCTGCAATTTTTATATGTTTACTGACACACAGATTCTGTTTCTACAAAATCAGCTGCTGTTCCACATCTTTGGTGCCACTGATACAGGTTATTCTCTATGACCCCCTGCTCTATATCCATATAAAAAGGACTATTAGAAAGCATGCTCAAAAGTAAACACAACTAAGTTAGTTGGGACCTAGCCACAGGAATGTGTGTAGGACTACAATTTAAAAATAGAATGTTTAAACCTGTATTACATGTCTCCCAATCTTAAACTCTTTATCTGTTTGTTTTGTACCACAAAAAACTTTAATAAAAATTAATTTAAAAAACATTTTTAGCAACTGCTTCAAAATCCCATGTCCATTTAGGCACATAAATATATGATAACTAAACTCCTACCTAAATAGATTAACTTAAAAGGCTTCTTCCTATGGTCATTCATTTAATAATTATGCTAGCCACCCTGGGATCCTTTTACAGGAAGGCAGGATATAATAAAGTATTAGTAATAAAACAAGCATGCTGCCTGTTGTAACACCCAGCACTAAAACATATTGCACAAGTGATACTTTAATTAATTCAAGACATAGATCATTAATTCAAAAATAAATCCATGTTAATCCATCAAGGAATGTACTCAACAGAAACTCACATGTGACTTGTGTATTAAGTCTTCCTTGGTTATTTCACCAACAGACTCCAAATGCGAACAATCATTGCTTAGTGCTGACATTTTAACAGTGGTCTCTTCCAAACTCTGGTTGTATCTACATCTTGAGAGGGAAACAGTGATTGTACTGTGAAACATCTGTGCAACCGACAGCATGCAAAACAGCTTTAGTAAAGGCAAAACCACATCGTTCCAACTTATGCTAACATTAAAAAATGAATGTAAAATAACAAAACAAAATACAGTGGTACCTCGGTTTATGAACTTAATCCGTTCTGGAAGTCCGTTCTTAAACTGAAACTGTTCTTAAACCTAGGCGTGCTTTCCGTAATGAGGCCTCCCACAGCTGGTGCCCTTCCACCATTTGGATTCCATTCTTGGACCGAGGTAAAGTTCTTAAACTGGAACACTATTTCCTGTTTTGCGGAGTTTGTAAACCAAATTGTTCTTAAACCGGACTGTTCTTAAACCGAGGTACCACTGTATTGAGGGAAGTGGTACTGGTGGTATCCAGATTACAGATAGGAACATACTTACAAGAACATAAGAAACGCCTGCTGAAAAAGGCCATTGGCCCATCTAGTCCAGCATCCTGCTCTCACAGTGGCCAACTAGATGCTTATGGGAAGTCTGAAAGCAAGACCTGAGTATAGGGCCTATTCTAATTTATACTAAAACCAATAGGTGGTATCCAAGTTGTGCTCCTCCAATGAAGGGAGGCATCCAACAGTGGAATGGGGAGGGAGGCAATTTTTGGTAATTCATCTTATTCCAAGCAGCCTTTGGTGCGCACTGTCACAATCTAATCCAGAAACTCTCCTAACCCTCTGGAGCAGATTGGGGGGATGGAAAAGGCAGAATCACTCAAAATTGCCTCTGCTGACAGATATATTCTGACACTAGAGGGAGACCAACTGGATACAACCCTGTTCAATCCCTGCTTCCCCAAATAGACCAAAGGATTATCTCATACTTCCTGCTATATACCATGGCATCTAATATAATTCTGAAAGACATGTTTAAATGATGCAAAGGCTGATATTAAAAATTCATTTGAAACAGGATGTCAAATTGTGAGGGGTATCGTAAAAGGTGCTGCGTTAACCAGTGTATATTTAATAGATTAAAACATCCAAATGCCAAATAATCACAGAAGCTAGTTTTCAAAATCATTTGAGAAAACAGCAAGTATTTGTTATTTCTTTAAGAAAGGGAAAAAAAGTAAAAAATTTATTAAAAAGAAAAAAGAAAGGAAAAAAATGGTGGAGATTGCATCCCAATCTAAATAATTTAGTGAGCAGAAAGATCAGATATCAAAAGGAAATTTGACAACTTATATCCTGAGAACCATAAAAGCTTTGCCCCCTCAAATTATTTGCTACTTACTAGAAATAAACTTTATTTAGACTGCTGTATGACAACCAATAATGTTACATGAAGCCTCCCAACAACTGTAGTTTATTATTTTTATCATATAAACAGGATCTGCCCAGGATATAAAACAGAAGATATAGAGCATAAATTATTGTAGTTATGGTTGTGATGCATAATTTCTCTTCCAAGCTTACAATGATGAAGATCTATTTATTGTACATTTACAGTGGGTTGCAAACATATACCCTTGGCACAATCTATTATCAATAATGGACTCTTTTACTTCATAATATTGTTGTTTCTGGATTATTCTTAATAATATTTTATGAAGGTGCCTTTGTTTCTTGGCAATTTCACAAACTCAGATATTCAACTCCTAATTACTATTGAAATGCTAACCATGTGTTATGTTTAACACACGATAACCCAACTGTTGTTCTCTTGACATTTTTGGACAAACAGAATGTATCATTTCATATTTTCCAAATAGATGTCCTCTTAATGAGAGAGAGAGAGAGAGAGAGAGAGCGCACATATGCATTCAGTTTTTTGTGTATCATTTTCAGATTTTAAAAAAAGATATATCCATTGTATTCAGCAGAAAATCCGATGCACAGTATGTTCAGAGGTGTTTATAAGGGATGATTTCATTATCTCATAGTAATATTCATTTTCTTTTACAAAACTGCGGTTAAAAACTCAGAAGAAAAACTAGGAAGCAACAACTATAATTTATTTCCTTCTGAGGACATTTATCCAAGCTGATTTCTTCCTACTCTCTTTCTCCAAAAAGAGCTCACTCGTTTAAAATAAGCACAGAGTTTGCATTAAATTCTACAAATGCCTCAACAACAACAGTATTTATTCCAGGTGCTTATGTATATAACATTAAGAGGAAACAGCAGTTTCTTAAATACAATCTGCTTCATGCTGTCCGAGTCCTCCCTTTACATCCTTTAAAAAAAGAATTGGCTGTCCCACAGCATATTCTGCAGATTGATCTTTTTGCAGCAGAACTGCTGTCCCTGCACTACTGCAAACTGCAGTGGAGTTTGTCAACCATGCTTTCTCTTTATGATGCTCTGCAGCACAGAATAGATGTCCCAATCATTTATTAAATGCAGTATCTGAACTATAAGGTCGGGTACAGTATAATATATGAGAAAAAGTATCACTCCTTTCTCTTTTCCTCTCCTCTCCACCCCAACACAAACACACATTTTCTTAATGGCCCTTAAATAGTAATGTCACATTTTTCTTAATTTGCCCTTTCTTCCAGATTACAATGTTCCCTGGGGCATAACAGCACATATTATGTCAAGACTGCCTAGCTCTATAAAAAGAGAACGGAAGCCTACATTTTGATTTTGATTTTAAGTTTTGCTCCAACAAAGTATCTATTTTAAGGCCCACCAGCACTTTTGAGCTTCACAAATCGAACATCACATAGCAATATTATAACCCTTAAAAAGAAAGCTACCAGTACTTATATCTGGATAGCTTTTATTCACTTTCCAAGGTGGGAGAAATGCCTGGATGCTGGTTAGTTTGGAAGTCACTTTCTGTGACCTGGAAGCCCCGTTCTCCCTTACTACAGCTATACAGGATTAGAGGGGTCATTCATAGAATTGTAGAGTTGGAAGGGACCCCAAGGGTCATCTAGTACAACCCTCTGCAATACAGGAATCTCAATTTGAGCATCCATGACAGATGCCCATCCAAGCTCTGCTTAAAAGCCTCCAAGGAAGGACAGTCCACCATCTCTTGTGGGAGTCTGTTCCACTGTCAAACAGGCTCTTGCTGTCAGAAAGTTCTTCCTGATGTTTAGTCGAAATCTCCTTTCTTGTAATTTGAAACCATTAGTTCAAGTCCTACCCTCAGGAGCAGGAGAAAACAAACTTTTTCCATCTTCCGTGTGCTGGCCTCTTAGATATTTGAAGATGGCTATCAGACCTCCTCTCAGCCTGCTCTTTACCTGGCTAACATACCGAATTCCCTCCACTGTTTCTCATAAGGCCTGGCTTCCACACCCTCGATCACCTTGGCCGCCCTCTTCTGCACACATTCCAGCTTGTCAACATCCTTCTTAAATTGTGGCGCCCAGAATGGGACACGATATTCCTGACCGATGGAGAACAGAGAGGGACTATGACTTCCCTGGATCAAGACACTATGCTTCTGTTGATACAGCCTAGGATAGCATTGACATTTTAGGACCCCTCTGTACATGCTCGCACTCCATTCTTTCATTTTCACTTCCTTAAGATCCTAGACTTATTTCAGGCTCAAGACCTGCTGGCACTGGGGAAAAAATTTCCAGGACCAATCCTTGGCTTACAGCTAAGGAGTGTGCAGGTGTGTGATGTTAATAAAAAATCGAGGCTACTGAAAGAAAGAAAGAAAGAAAGAAAGAAAGAAAGGGGGGCGGGAATCAACATCTCTCTAAAATGGGACCAGCTCTCCCACCACCTCCAATAGGGGTGGAAGCACCGATAAACCCACGGAGTCCTCAAAACTGCAATCTCAAGACTGCAACCCTATACGCTTTTACCTCAGGTGTAATAAACCCCCCTCAACCAAATGGGGTTTACTTCTTCAGGAATGTTAGAAGACCTGGTTCTTCCGCGAAAGCAGCCCCGGCGGATGGATACCACCTTCCAAGCCAACTTGCGAGGCCGCTTTCCTCGCATCCCAACGCCCATTCCCGCCCTCCCGCTTCATTATAACGGCCGTTGCGCCCTCGCCCTTTTCTCCTCACCTGCTTTCCTCACGGCCAACCTCGCCAAGAGATGGAGGTCCAAGAGAGGCAGGCGCCGCCGACTTCCGCTTCTTTCAGCCTCTCTCTCTCTCTCTCTCTCGCTGGGCCGCAGCCTTCCGCACAGCTCCAAGCCGGGCTGTCACTCGCAATGGGCCCCGTACCAAGATGGCAGCGCTCGCTTTCACTTGTGTGGAGAGATGGCTGAGAAGAGGAGGAGGAGAAAAAGGAGGAGCGATGTTGCCCTAAACAAAGAAGGCGGCGGTCGACTCAATTTCTTCCTTTACGCATGCGCGCCTTCAAGAGTACGATGTTCGTTAGAGGTGGGTGGGGAAATAGGGACCATAGAGATAAGAAGGGAGGAGAAAGGGAAGAGTGGATTTCTGCGGGGGAAAGTGGGCGTTCCGAACTGCTTTGTCCTTTTGAATGGAGAAAGTTCGAACAGGGCTTGACGCCTGAGGTGTGGCGAAAACACGTGGTTCTGTTTAGGCAAAGATTGCTTCGCGGCGCGTATGGTCTTGTGGGGAAGCTGCGTCCTGGTTTCTTCGTTTTTTTTCCTTCCCTTTGACCTCGGAAAGATGTTGCTGCCCGTTTTCCTTCTCGGCAAACTAATGGACCATGGGCGTAAAAAAAAAATGTTGATTCTCCTCCCACACCGCACACACAAAATTGTTATAGGTTTGTGGGTGCTAAATGCCTGGGCTTAGTGAATGTTAGAGTTTTATTAAGTTTAGAGGTGCTAGAACCGGGAAATAGCGTGACTTATGTGTGTTTAAGATAATTCATGTGTGCATTTGACCTGTGTGCTAGACACTTCTAATCATTTAATTAGCATGTATGAAAGCTAATTATACTGGGAAAATTTCTTAAATTGTTTATTAGATACTTCTTAATCCTAGGACGTGGAACAAGAACTCCCAGAAGTGCAAGCTGGATTTCGAAGGGGCAGAGGAACCAGAGACCAAATTGCAAACATGCGCTGGATTATGGAGAAAGCTAGAGAGTTCCAGAAAAACATTACTTCTGCTTCATTGACTACGCAAAAGCATTTGACTGTGTCAGCCACAGAAAACTATGGCAAGTTCATAAAGAAATGGGAGTGCCTGATCACATCTGTCTCCTGAGAAATCTCTATGTGGTACAAGAAGCTACAGTTAGAACTGGATATGGAATAACTGATTGGTTCAAAATTGGGAAAGGAGTATGACAAGGCTGTATATTGTCTCCCTGCTTATTTAACTTATATGCAGAATTCATCATGCGAAAGGCTGGACTGGATGAATCCCAAGCTGGAATTAAGATTGCCGGAAGAAATATCAGCAACCTCAGGTATGCTGATGACACAACCTTGATGGCAGAAAGTGAGGAGGAATTAAATAACCTTTTAATGAGGGTGAAAGAGGAGAGCGCAAAATATGGTCTGACGCTCAACATCAAAAAAACTAAGATCATGGCCACTGGTCCCATCACCTCCTGGCAAAAGCATACATAGAAGGGGAAGAAATGGAGGCAGTGAGAGATTTTACTTTCTTGGGCTCCATGATCACTGCAGATGGTGAAAGCAGTCACGAAATTAAAAGACGCCTGCTTCTTGGGAGAAAAGCAATGACAAACCTAGACAGCATCTTAAAAAACAGAGACATCACCTTGCTGACAAAGGTCCGTATAGTTAAAGCTATGGTTTTCCCAGTAGTGATGTACGGAAGTGAGAGCTGGACCATAAAGAAGGCTGATCGCCGAAGAATTGATGCTTTTGAATTATGGTGCTGGAGGAGACTCTTGAGAGTCCCATGGACTGCAAAAAGATCAAACCTATCCATTCTTAAGGAAATCAGCCCTGAATGCTCACTGGAAGGACAGATCCTGAAGCTGAGGCTCCAATACTTTGGCCACCTCATGAGAAGAGAAGACTCCCTGGAAAAGACCCTGATGTTGGGAAAGATAGAGGGCACAAGGAGAAGGGGACGACAGAGGACGAGATGGTTGGACAGTGTTCTTGAAGCTACCAACATGAGTCTGACCAAACTGCGGGAGGCAGTGGAAGACAGCAGTGCCTGGCGTGCTCTGGTCCATGGGGTCATGAAAAGTCAGACACAACTGAACAACAACAATCCTAGGAAATCAACGAGTTGAAAGGTAATGGATTCATCCTAATTTCCTTTCCGGTGATTTGCCTGTGGATAAATGAGCCATTAGCACTTTGGCCAGTGTTAAAAAAGGCAGAGGCAAGGAAAGCTTAAGAGGAACAGTGTGATGCAAGCATACAGAAGTGAGTTATGGGTCAAAGAGCACAGCTTCTTGCTTTTGGGCTGCAAGGATGCAGTCCATAGAGGAACTGCAACCTATTGGGGAGGAATGCTGTGGACTCCTCCATGTAGGATTTAGGTTGCATATATGTGTAAATAAACAATATAAAGACACCACTGTGTCCTCTGTGCCTCATTGTTCCAAAGGACCCTGGTTTGCACACTTGGTACCCCTGGAATCTCGCACCACTCAGAGAGTGAGGTAGTGTATAACAATATTTAAAAGTACACAGCAACTACATGCATGTCGATGGATAGAGAGTGTGAGGCTCTAGCCCATTTGGGCTGGGGTAAAGTCGTACGGCAGTAATTCCAAATTGATTTTCCCTTGAGATATATATCACATTGAACTGTGTTGGGCTTACCTCTGAGTAGACACATATAGGATTTAAATGAATTGCCCTTTTTCTGTAAGCAGGATTTTTAATTTTTGCTAGAAATTAAAACCAGCTTTAAGTGCTGGTTAATTTTCACGGCTTTTTAAATCCCGAAGAGTGACAAAAATGCCAACTGCTCCTAGGAGATAATGGAGAAATCTAGAAGTTTATAATTGCAGTATTTTGACAGCAGCAAGTCTCTTGTCACCCAGTAAATTTTCATATGTAAAAATAATAATGGAATGGTTTTTAAACTGTTGCAGCTTGGGAGAGTGGCTTATGACAGGGCTGCCATGTGGTCCATTCTTATTAATACTCCATGTTAGAAAGAACACTTGTAACCTCTGTATCCTCATCTCCAATTTCAGATGGGGTAGATCAGAGGTTAATAGATTCTCACAGTAACACTTTTATAAAAGTGCTCATAATGGTCACCTACCAGATGCATTTCGTTAATGGCAAGTTGTTAAATCGGTCCTTAAAAGGCTAGAAATTCTATATCCCTGCCTTACCTGCAATTGGCTATGTCGCTCACACAGGTCTTATGTATACCAGAGCTTAAACCTTGCAGTGTTGTTCAATGGGGTTTACGCCCCAACTAAGGTTGCTTGAGATCATAGCCTTAGACTGAGTGATGGCAGCACGCCCTGTTTGCAAATGAACGGAGGCACAATGCGCCAGCAGCTCCCGCAAAGCACGCGGCGAAAATAAACCTCCTAAGATTCTCCCCTCCCTGCCTTACTCAACTGAATGGTGACGCATTGGCTCTTAACACTCTAATGGAGAGGGAAACCCTCCCCACCCCCTACCAAAACAAAAAAAAATTGATCCGGAAGCAAGAGGAGGCACACGTTACTCTACATTTTCCGCTCTATGATCTCTCTCAAACTCCACCCCCGCCCCACTTTTGGGCAGCAGCAATCGCAGCTGGTGCAAAGGAGGAACCGGGTTTGTTTTGCGCTTGGTGTCTGCGGTGCAGCCCCGAGAAGCCGCCAGGTCTGGTTTCGGTTCCTTTTTCGTTATTGTTCCGTGGAGGCAGTTTGTTTGGTCCTCCAGGGTGAGAAGAGCTGCTTCCAACCCACCCTCGCAGGTGGGGAGGCCGTAACCCTCATGCCCGAGCCCCACCCTTACAGGTGCTCAAGGAAAAACCTGGGCCAAAAATACGGGGTTGGTCTTGTAGCAAAGAGCTTATATATAATACAGTAATGAATCAGGGTGCAATAAGAAGCAGTCATGGGGTGGTATGGTATTGTAGGGATAAGTGATGCCCAAATGGGCCTGTGAAGGTTTTGGATAACATGGTAGAGTATGACATTATAACAGGATAGCTCTGTCACAGGATCCTTCAGAAGCCATTCTGTGAGTTAACTGCAGTATATTACTCTCCTGTTCTCTACAAACATTGCCATGTCATCTGCTTCCCCCTGCCCTTGCAGTTATGCAAGATGGATGTGGGGGAAAATAAATTATCAATTGGGTTTTAAATACTTATTGTAATGTTACGAACTATGTCTCTCCCCCCCTTTCCCCCTCTTAATGGCAATACATGTTAAAATGGCAATAATTAGAAATCCAAAGTAACAGATTAAAATCTGTCTTGGCTCAGTAGCATAAATAGCGCTCCCGTCAGATATGAGTTATGGGAAATTCCCCTGTCATCCATTCAAAGAATTATTATTATTATTATGTGGTTGGATGGTACCTACCACTTTAAAACATGTCCACACTTTTTTGTTTTTCTGCACAGAAACATTTACTCTTATTCATCTTTGTATTTTCTGTCTGTGTATGTGGAAGCTTGTTAAAAACCTTTGTGTGGAGATAAGCTGCTTTGCAGGCTTTTCAAAATCTTTTGAACGGTTTTCTTTTTTTAAGTGCCCCAAATATCTCTAGTTAACTCACAGGTCAGCCAAATGGCAATTATAATTCTTAGGAGTAATCTTTCTGTTTTGCTGTGTTGTGCTTTGCATGTTTTAAAAGATAACAAAAGAAAAAAGAATAACACACTGGAAAACTCCATAGCTTTCTCAGTACTCAGTACTGCAGAGCACTACTCATTAGCACTGCAATCTTATTCACATCTGCCCAAGGTAAGTCTTATTGAGTTGAATAGATTTTACTTTTAGGTAAGTGTGTATAGAATTGCAGTATTGGGCTGCAAACCTTGTCTCACTTACTTAGGAGTAAGGCCCACTGAATTTGATGGCACAGTTAGGATATTGCTGTTAGTATTTAACTAAAATGGAAGGGTGTGTACCTTTTACTGTACTTTCTCCACAACATTCACTGTTCCACTGCAAACTATATTTGCTATTTGTACCATTGGAACTCTGGATGGAAGGAAGGACATTTGAAACCACTGAGTTAACTTCACAAAGCATGAGGTGTATAGTCCAATATCTGTCTCTCATTGGCAGCCTATATCCAACATCGTCTGCAAGTAATATTGTTTTGACTTAGTGTCACTCAATGATGCTGTGGGAAAGAAGGAGCCATGTCAGAAGACGCTGCTAGTGAGACACGTTTATCTTTGAAGACAGCAGCTTTAAGAGTATTTGATCTTCCTCTTTCCTGGTATTCTTCTCTAACCCAGGTAACCCTTCCACCTCTTTATTTTAGTTTGTAGTGCTTTTTGAAGCTAACATCTAACAGTATTTTATATAATGTGCTTTTATGTAATATGTATTTAGTTAAGATAGTTTATGTAAAATTATTGTTGAACGTAGCATTAAAAAAATATTGTTGTGGATTCCAGTAGACTTCATTCTGTTACATTCATTCATTCATTCATTCATTCTGTTACATTCTGGACTGCAGAGGCTGCTCTGAAGCCTTTGCAGTGCCATACATCTAAATTATAGAGTGATTACAACCAGTACTGCCTATCTTGTTTTTTCTGTTTTGAGTCGAAGTGCATTATTTGATGTATTGTCTAGCCAGTTTCTAATTTTTTTCTGCCTTTCAGTGTAAAGTTTTTATTGAGCTCACTGATATGAATAAACAAAAAACTAAAAACCCTTAAGAGTAATATGGGTAGTATACGGCTATGTCATATTCAGAGCAGACCTGTTGAAATCACAGGAGAGAAGTTAGCGGCAACTAATTTTAATTGCTTGATTTCAGTAGGTCTGCTTGTAGTACAATTTAGTCAGATATCACCCTTTGTTGGCAGCTTTAATAATTATAAGATAGGGACTACCTCTTAAGAATATCTTGCTAATAACCACACCCTATGTGTATGTTTTCTTGCTAATGCAAGTCACAGAAGGCTTTAGACAGTATTTTGTTTTTTTAGATTTCTACAAATTTAATCATGTAGCTGTCAATTTTGTCCTAAGTTACAAGATGAGCATTTACAGAGTGTTGATACTTCCAATATTTAGCATGATCTGCAGAATCAGGAAGGCAGAAATAATCTAGAGCAGGCTTTTACTGTGGGTGGTGGTGGATAGGACATACAACATCTGTTTCTAAAGCAGGGTAGGGTGGAGCCCCGACTGCCAAGAAACATTGCTGCACCATAAGAGGAGGTGGAGTGGTGAAAAGCAACGGAACAGAAATAGACAGTGTTGGACTGAATTTTGCTACATTGATGTCAATGTGCTCCACTCCAGAAGAGGAAAGACTGCTCTATCATTTGTCTCAGTGACAAAAAACCCTCTGCTAGTTCCATCAACTAGGAAAAAACCTGAATGTATAATGTATTTCTATACAATATGAACAGAGAGCCTGAAAGTTTGTATATTGAGAAACTCATATTAGGAATGTGATCCACAGGGTCATTTTGTGCAGATAGAACTTGTATATAATGCAAGCATAGTGACATTTGTCCGGTAACAGGCAAACCACATGTAGCCACAGAATGCTTTGTGAGAAAGTCTGTGTTGCACACAGGAAAACTACTGAAAGGGTTGGAAATTCACTGTCTTGAGCAGCACACTTTGCTTGTGTTGAGGATCTGCACAAGTACAGCAGATTGCCTGCTGCTAAACTAATAAAAACCACTCCCAGTTCTCTGGTGACCATACCCCAGGTAACTGTTTTCCCTGAGCAGCTGTTGGTTGGGAGAAGGCGCCACAACTACTCCCGTAGACAAAAAATCAGTACAGTAGAGAGTAGAAATCACATCAGGTTCTGCTATTTTCTTTTAAATAATGAGGCATGTGTGGGTGACACATTCAGCAGTGGCTGTAATGTTATGTCTGGTGCAAATAAATAATGTGATTGCCAACTCTATGCTAATACGTTTGTTCAAAAAGTTCATCACAGTGTACTGATTCTTAGTGGGTTCCAGGCTACATATTATAATGAGATGCCAGGTGGATCTACAGGTGGGAACCTTTAGAAATGTCTCTAAATGGTTGCATAGCAAAACATAGAATATGATTACCGGTAATTATAGAGTAGGACTAATGCAGTTAAACAAATCCTGTAATGAGCATACCGTGTTATAAAAGTAGCTAATGTTGGGCACATCCAGTTCTGCTTCCAGTAATACTTACCGCTCAAATTCCTGAAAAGAATCTGTGTTGGTCTTTGGGGGCAAAAGAAGACATCCATTTTAACTTGTGGGCAAGTTTTCTCTAGGCCTTTGGATATGCTAGTGGGAATCCAAAGGCGTGTGGTCAAAATGTAGAAATACAGCATCCAATATAATTTTCAAAATAAATGCAAACGCACACTTTCTCAAAGTTAACACAAAAGTATAGTATTTTAGCCTATTGTGTGTTGTTGTTATTTTACTGAAGTTATTTAAGATTTACGCAAAATAACTTGCATAGAGTTTCTTTGATTGGTGTAGTGTTCAGATTTCAAATGTTAGCTTAAACCTATTGCCTCAAAACTGAATTACTGTATTTTCTCCTTCTGTGGAACATATGATATAACTTACTTTTTAAAATATGTCTTTTAAGGTTAAGGTTTCCCCAGGTCTCAAGAAGTTATTTGTAATAACAGCAGTGGGTGCAGTGTCTGTGCTTTTTCTTGCCCATCACTTCAAAAGAAAGCGTGGGAAGAAAACCAGGAATGTATCTCCATGGGAGCCAGGCCATGTGGTGTTAGACTATATAAAAACACCTGCATCAGAGAAAGGTAGGTGACACGATGTCTAAGGAAAGCCAAGGTTCTGTACACACCTGGGAGGAAGCCTCATTGAACACAGCCTGCATAGACTAGCACTGGCCAGCTTTAGAAGTACATGGAAGTAAGTTGGAAAAATTGGGGCTTAGTGCCAAGCAAGCATCTTTGGCCTGGGGTAGAGGTTTTGTTTTGTTTTTTTTAAGTTCCTCAGCTTGGTCTTCCACTGAAACATGTACCGGTACTATATGCATGCAACAGTGTGTGTGTGTACCACAACTCTGCCCTTAACAAATCCCTAAACTGCCTCTTTATTGCTTAGAGATTTTTTTAAAAAACCACAATAAACAGTTGGGAGGCTTAGCATGGCCCTGATTGGCCTGCAAGGAGATGGACACATGTAGCACCTTTTTCCCCAGCAGCAGGTCCAGCATAAACCTGCCTGCAGCCTTCCTTTTTGTTTTCCCATCCTCAAGCCTTGCTGACTACAAAGTGCACTGCTTATCCTTCCTTATAGAAAGCAATAGATGAGAGCTTAGTGATTCACAGCTTATACCATCATTGTACAACATTAATAGCATTCTAGAATGTTACATTACTTTCAAAATGATAATTTTAAGAGTTACTTGAAAAGAGAGTGTTACCCCATCTTAAACAGTTATTGCTCAAATACAACAGAAAATTAGATACTTGTTCAATGAAAACCCTTAGCGGTCATGCAAGTGACACTTGCTTCAATGGGGGTTGCTCCCAGGTAAGTCTGCATAGGTCTGTCACTTTGATTGTGTTATCTTCCTCTTCAGGTTCGAGTTGTTCCAGCAGCAGACAAAATCTAACACTTTCGTTGAGTTCAGCCAAAGAAAAGGGTTCTCAGTCCTATATCAATGCAAATGGAGGCCTCTTCAGTAAATATTCGGGTTCAGTGCAGAGTTTGGCCTCGGTAAGCATATCTTATTATTTTCGTGTAGTTTGCTGATAAGCTGTTGAATAGTGATTCCACCCCTCCCATCAACTTGCATAGGGGCAGGAAAGAGGCTCTCTTCCTGGATCAGTGCTCCTCTAGAATGTGTGCCATTTTTATGCTGAATCTCGCCTTGCTTTTCCTCCTGTACAAAATGAACCTTAAAGGCATCTAGCCTGAAAACCCTTGGGCTTATTTGTCTAGCACGGTTCTTACCTAGGGGCACCTCTATACTATTGTCATACAAATTGCCCACAAAAACTATGGGGACAACAAGTGGATATTTTTTAAAAAACCTATCCCCAAACTGAAAGACTGCCCTTCCAGGAAAGCCATGTGAGCTAAGCATCCAAAATCCGACACTTGTACATCTTCTTTAAATTAGGTCCAAAGTGCCGCATCCTGTCCTAGCTGTGCTTGTGTCAATTCTAGTTCCTGGGACAAAGCAGATGAAGATGATATAAAGCTGGTCAATGTTCCAGTAACTACTCCAGAAAACTTATACTTGATGGGTAAGTGAGCATATTCCTTAGATGCAGCATTTCTTGCTGCTATTTTTAAAAGTTTCTAAGTTCAGGATTGTTTGCTATTACAAAAATAGTGTTACTTTCTTTCAAGGGCATGATGACACTTGTATTTAACAACTGTTAAAGGTATTTATTGCCTTAAGTCCTCTTTAGGCCATATAACATGTCTGTCTGTTCTGCGGCAGAGTGGCTGGTATAACCCAGCCAGATGGGCATGGAATAATAATAATAATGCATAAACACAAAGCCTGCCACATGCAGGGATCAGGAACAAAAAGAGCATGTGGTGTGTAGTTTCTGTAGAAAACAAAAGTTTTACAAACTAATAGAAACATGAAACCTTCCTCATCTGCAACGTTGCTACATGCATTCACAGTATGTTTGCTTATTGAATATTAAAAGAATGAATAGAATAGAATAGAATAGAATAGAATAGAATAGAATAGATCTTTATTGTCATTGTCCCCTTGCGGGAACAACGAAATTCCTCGGTTGCTATATCAACTCAAATAAGGCACTCCACATAATTTAAAAATACCAATAAACACAGTACAATACAGGACAATATAACAAATAAAATAAGATGACTTCAGAGTCCAGGGTTTCCATTTAAGGCCAAAATTGCTCTAGGAAAGAAACTGTTCTTGAGACGGCTCGTTCTCGCCTTCATTGTTCTATATCTCCGTCCCAATGGTAGAAGCTCAAAGAAACAGTGACCAGGGTGCGATGGGTCTCTTGGTATATCTAGTGCCTTTCTGTGGCACCTGATGGTATAGATACGTTCTATGGTAGAGAGTGAACAGCCAATAATACTCTCTGCTGTTTTGATACTTCTTTCCAACACAATCCTATCCCAAGAAGTGCAGCTTCCATACCACACACATAAACCATAAGTGAGCACGCTCTCAATGGCACAGTGATAGAAGGCAAGCAGCAGCTTTTGCAGAAGATGATTTTTCCTTAGAATTCTTAAAAAATACAGTTTGTGCTGCGCCTTCTTCGCAATCCCCCCTATGTTGACACTCCAGGACAGATCCTCCTGTAACTCAATGCCCACAAATCTGAACGTTGTCACCCTCTTCGCATGTGTAGCTTCACTTGGAACAATTGAATTGGAAGTACTCAAAAGCTGTCTAATCATTCCCCTATCACAATGCAGCATTCCTCCTGATCAGTCAATGAAGTACATGGCTTGCTCAGCTAGAGCGCCAGTACATTGGACTGATTTATTTGGCAGGCACCTCTCTACAAAAGGTTCAAATGTCAAGCCAGGCCACCTGGTACAAGGGAAGGCAAACTGAAAATCTGATACAGGGTTGTTGCATTAGTAAACATTTCTTTCAGGAATGGAACTGTTTGAAGAAGCTCTTCGCCGATGGGAGCAGGCACTGACCTTTCGTAACAGGCAAGCGGAAAATGAAGCCAACTGTAGCGCCGTCAAACTTGGAGCAGGTGACGCTATTGCAGAAGAAAGTGTAGAAGTAAGTAAATGAGTTGCTGTTTCTTCAGATAATTTTCCTGCCTGTTTCTGGATAAAATTCCAAAGTAAACTCCAGCTTCTAGCAAAGAAACTAAAATTAATCAAGAGAACCTGGATAACACCAAGGTTGCAGGTTCGATCCCCAGCTGCATATTCCTGCATTGCAGGGGGTTGGACTAGATGGTCCTCAGGGATACTTCCAACTCTCATGATGCTGAAAAACTCTGAGCCTCTTGAATGCCTGCAATATGAGCAACTGCTTCCCCAGTGACCTATTTCTTCTTCAGTGTCTTCCTTCCTTCAAAAGTTTTAAATATATCATAGTACTGTATTGGCCCGAATATAAGCCACACCTTTAAAATTCGGGGGGGGGGGGTGGAGGGAGAAAAAAAGACAATACCCGAATATAAGCCACTCCCTTAAAATTCTGCAGGCACTCACACCCGTTCCATTTTACCGTATGTCTGTTTCAGCAGCGATATTGTAAAAGCCCATTTTTGTAAGGTCACAAATTTAAGCCGCACTTTAACTTTTCACGGTCGGAATTTGGAAAAAAAGTGAGGCTAATATTCAGGCCAATACGGTACTATTAAAATCAAAACTTATTCAAAACTATCTCCAAATTATCTTATTCCAAATCCTGGCTAGGATGAACTGGCATGGGCTTAATAGGATAACATTAGAAGATGATCCCTATATTCTTTTAGCCCCTACTTTGGCCATCTAAGAATTCTGCACGCTGAGCCCACATTGGTTGGACCCTCTTCCATTGGTTAGTTTTAAAGTGTTTGCCTATTCTCTCGAAGTACCAATCTGCCTTTCGCTTTGCTTCTTTAATTGGGCCGGCGATTTGGAGAGGTGTTTGCTGCCCACTATCTCCTGTGCCTAAGTAGAAGCACAAGAAAAGCAATTTACTCCTGACCTACGAAGATGGGAAGCAGCAGACTGGCAGCTACCTTGCTGAGGAAGATGACATAGTTTGTAGTTCTTTCTCCATGGACTTCCTCCCTGGCCAGGGTTAGAGAAAACAGGTGGGGTAGAGGCACAGATAAGAACAAAATTTGCACAACTGGCCAACCTCACAAGGCATTTATTTGTACAGTGATCTTTATATGTCCATAGTGATGGAAACCCTGAGCATTTTGCTGCTGAAAGGCATGAATTCCGCACATACTTTAAACTCTTTTTGTACACAGTTGCAAACATGTTTATGTGGTGCCCCTGGGCCGGATCTGATTCCAGCTGAGGCTATAAAGCTTCATTCTGTATGGTGGGCAGGGATACTGGCTAAAGCTTTCGATGCAATTAATGCCACTGGCTCGATACCAGCAATATGGAAGGAGGCCATTATAATTCCTATCTATAAAAAAGCCCCCCCCCCCGGTGACCCAGGGAACTACAGGAGCATTAGCCTGTTATCGATCATCGGGAAAATATATGCCCGTTTTCTGTTGGTAAGGTTGGCAAAGTGGTCTGACGAGGCTAATTTGATTGGCCACGAACAAGCCGGTTTTAGATTAAACCGATCCACAACAGATCAGGCTATTGTCCTACATCACTTAGCCCAGAAATATTCGACACCCCGACGGGGCCAGCTATGCGCTGCCTTCATAGATCTGAAGGCGGCGTTCGACAGTATCCCGAGAAAAATACTATGGGATAAACTTGCCCGTTGGGGAATTGACAGAAGACTTTTGTGGCTTATTTCCCAACTTCATGATGGGTCTGTGGCCAGGGTGAGACTAACACCTGCTGGCGATCTAGCTAACCTTGTGCCAATAAATAGGGGAGTACGCCAGGGTTGCATTTTAGCACCATTTCTTTTTAACTTATTCATCAGTGACATGAGGAAGCCTCTAGCCGACTCACACAAATTCATTCACGCTCCCCGCATAGCAGATTATCGTTGCCCACTACTTCTCTACGCAGATGATGCGGTGTTACTCTCCTACTCTAGGGTGGGTTTAAGGAGGGCACTTAAGATTCTTGTGACCTACTGCCATACAAACCACTTGTCTATTAACCACTCCAAGTCCAAAGTATTGATATTTTCAAGGAGTCGGAAAATCTATTCGTGGAAACTGGAGGGTAGGAAAATTGAACAAGTGTATAAATTCAAGTATTTAGGAATTTATTTTCAGTATAATATGGGGTGGAAATCACAAGTTGAATACTTATACAATAAGACAAAAGCCCTCACTCACTCTCTCCTCCGTTTTTTCTTTTCTGAGGGGGCGTTATACATCCCTGCGGCTTTGAAAGTGTACAGCATTAAAGTGACGGCCACAATGGCCTACGCTGCCCCTTTATGGGCCGCTTTTGCAAATCTCGCACCTTTAGAGTCGCTTCAAAGCCAATTCTTACGTCGACTCTTAAAACTACCATCATGCGTAAGTAATGCAGCCATTCGCCTAGAAATGAAGATCCCCTCAGTGGAGTCAGTTTTGTGGAGGCGAGCTTTGATTTACTGGCTAACCCTTTGGCATAAACTCCCGAACCACTATCTTATTCAGTGCATGTGGCGGGATGATTTCACAAATCTGTGGGCTGGAAAAATCCATGCCAAATTGCTGACCTATGAGATCTCACCTTCTGAATTACTCAAATTAGATCTTACAGCAGCAAAAAGGTGTATAAACCAAACTCTGGATGATGTGGAGCTATATCAAAATCTCTTAACTGGTGGGGGAGTTTGTTCGCCGTTAAATATCGGCATTACCCCTATCTACAGAGTCCCATCTTATTTAACATCACTCACGGTTGCTTCACATCGTTATGCCTTCATTAGAGCTAGGTTTAATGTTTTTCCATCGAACGTGCTGAGTCATAGATTTACTAAGGGCCAAGTTTCTCCTATGTGTGCCTGTGAAAACAAATCAACTGAATCTCTACAGCATGTAATGTTCAATTGCCCTATGTACAGATCGATACGTGCCAATATATTAAATCCGATAATTCAGTCCATTGCTGATAAGCCAGTTGACCTACGTCTTGCTTGGGTTCTCCAAGATGTGGACCCTTATATAACTCTACAGGTTGCTAGATTCCTAACAGCCGTCATCTCGCACAAGAGACAAAATGGGATGTCAGCCGATTACTGATAATTAGATATGTTTTTCAAAAATAGAATTAGACATTGGTTTTAGTTTTGGGTGCCTAAATTTTAACTTTAATTCTTTTTATATATGTTTTATCGAAGTGATAATATTGGTCCCTGTGAGTTGTGTTATTATATCCGCGGCCTGTATTGGGTTATCGTTTTATTTGATTTTATCTGATTTTTGATTGACTGCTTGTTTTGTATTGTATGACTGTATTGTATGACGGGCGCAAATGCCGAATAAACACCTATCTATCTATCTATCATGTTTATGTGGAAGTTCCAGGGTGGGGTATCAGAAGTATATGTACATAGGATTGCACCTTTAGTTTTACTGAAGTGAGCTTGAAGTAAGCATGCTGCTAGAGTCCCAACTTTCCTAATCTTAATAGGTTAGTTGCTGTTCTAGGTACTGTAATGTTTTCAGGTCCTGCTGATTTTTGCATGTGGCACAGTATAAATATTTGATATAAATAATAACCAAAATAGTGTTTGTTGATCCTTGCACATCTCAAAATCTCCATGAGCTGCATAAAATATTGGTGACAGAATGTATTTGCCCTCCTCAACTTCTGTTTTGCAGGATATCATTAGTGCTGAATTCATTCATAAGCTTGAATCCTTGCTCCAAAGAGCTTATCGTCTTCAAGAAGAATTTGAGGCTTCCCTTGGGGCATCTGATCCTGCTTCCTTTGCCAATGATATTGGTGAGTTTGTCTTGGCTTTAAACTTGCATGTTTCTTGATAATATATGCCTGCTAGTCTTGAAAACTTATTGGGACATGGTCAAGAGGCAGAAATAGGGGAATGAGAAATTACTTGTGATTCGAGTTGCTCCTCTTGTACACAGTCAGTTCCACAAAGCTGGTTTAGCTGCCGGCTCATTGTAGTAGCACAAGGAGCCTGTAAAGTGATTTGTTAATCCACATTTCTACATATTTGGACTGAATTTTGACCCAGAGTCCCTGGTGTAAAGGGCGCTCTTGCATTTGGCTAGATCAGTAAGACATGAAAGTAGAGCTTTGCAGGGAGATGAGGATAGTTCTTATGTATTGTGTAAGAATACATAGCAAAGCAGAACGTGACTACTTTGCTAACTCTGTATTGTAAGCTAGGTCTGGTCAAGTAGTTTGCCAGCCCTCTGCCACATCAGCATGTGCGAGCAGGTAAAAGGATAACATCTTTGAACTTGCTTGCAAGTCATACTTGTTCCGCTTTGGCATTTTCAAATTTAATTTTTGAGGTACTTCTGTGCGACTGACTGCAGTGGCAGGAAGAGACTTGCTGCTAATCTGTTCTAATAAATCCCTCTGCCCCAAAATGAACCCTTTCTTCCGCAACTTTAGAAGACTGAGCTTGCTTAGTTCCAGTCTGTTGTTTCTGTAAAAAGCAAGGTTGCGTGGAGCTGTTGAGAACATATGAAACTGCATTATATTGAGTCACACAGTTGGTCCATCTAGCTCATTGCTGTCTGCACTGACTGGCAGCACCTCAGTCCCTGGTCTCAGACAGAGGACATTCCTAGCCCTATGTGTACAGTACTAAGGACCTTCTTCATGAAAGCTGATGCTCTACCACTATGGCATATCTCAGTTAGAACCTAGAAAATATCCAAGTTAGTATTTGGTTGCCAGGATGATTATGGGTCATGCCTAGAAGCTTGGTATGTTTTCCTTGATAGCAGCTATAAACTTAATACAAATTGCTTCATCGTGTGATTTGCGTAGATAACACAGAAAACTTTGGAATTGGGGGACACCAAATACCGTATATTTTAAGAAGATTAAATACTGCTGTATCTCAGAATAACCAATTTACTGAAGAATGTGTGATTATGAAAGTTGAAGTGTGTCTATGAGTGTGAGGTGAGACTGTCAGATTGCATTTCTTAGTGCAGAAAGCATTGATCTGATGTGTAGAGATCTTTCGATTCTGCTTAATTCATGAGGCTTCTGGAAGGTTCTCTGTGAAAGAAGCAAATAGAAGGTTCATGTTGTTTGGGTTATACCTTCAGAGAAGCTGACTACAGCTGGCTTAAACTGGTTTTGTGATCTCTCTCAGTCAAGGTCATGCTAACTAAAAGTAAGGCCAGAAGGACCCTGGGTTTCACTTTCTCTTTCTATCTCTCTTCCTTCTGGTGTGGTGTTCTGTACATAGTATGCTTAGTTAAGGTTTAGACTTGTTATAGGTTATTGTAAGTTTAAGTCTGCTACAACTGGATTTCTTATGGACAGTGCCAATTCTGAATGTATTGGATTTGTAACCATTATGCTCATTTGCCTTCAGTAGCAGTAAAGCTCTGCTGGATGAATTACAATTGCCTCTGGTCTATTTTTGGGGAACTCTGCAATGTTTTTAAGTTTTTACTCTGCTAACTATACAGTCATACCTCAGGTTGTGAACGTTGCAGGTTATGTTTTTCGGGTTGCGCTCCCGCCGAACCCGAAAGTACCAGAATGGGATACTTCTGGGTTTCGGCGCATGCGCAGAAGCACCAAATCAAGACCCACGCATGCACAGAAGTGGCACTGTGGGTTGCGAACGCTGCAGGTTGCAAACGTGCCTACCGTATGGATCACGTTTGCAACCCAAGTGTCCACTGTATGTTGGAATTCTACTCTGGGTCAATATTGAGTAGAATTTCATGACACAGACTTCTGGCTCCCAGCTCAATTATTAATTCACTTGGTGGCCTGAAGTAAGATATTTAGTCTTCAGTGGGACGCGGGTGGCACTGTGGTCTAAATCACTGGGCCTAGGGCTTGCCGATCAGAAGGTCGGCGGTTCGAATGCCTGCGACGGGTTGAGCTCCCGTTGTTCGGTCCCAGCTCCTGCCCACCTAACAGTTTGAAAGCATGTCAAAATGCAAATAGATAAATAGGTACCACTCCGGCGGGAAGGTAAACAGTGTTTACATGCATTGCTCTGGATCGCCAGAAGTGGCTTAACCATGCTGGCCACATGACCCGGAATATGTCTGCGGACAAACGCCGGCTCCCTTGGCCTGTAGAGCGAGATGAGCACGCAACCCCAGAGTCGTCCACGACTGGACCTAACGGTCAGGGGTACCTTTACCTTTACCTTTACCCCCTCTGCAAAATATGTGTTGTTACTGGCCTACCTACCAGGGTTATTGTAAAGATTGTTGAGAAAATATATGAAGGACTTTAAAGTGCTATAATAATCACAAACTGTTTGTTTTAAAACTACTGATAAGTATAGAAAGCCACTATGAGAAATTGATTGAAGGGTGAGGCAGGAATCCGTATTATACATTCAGAAATGCCAGTGCGTTGAAACAAATCAACACTAATTTCCTGCCCCAAACCACTTAGCAGCAGCAGCAGCAGCAGCAGGGGGCAGCATTGTACATTAAATTCATGAGATCAGGTTTTATTGGGAAGCCGAGGAACCATATATATTCTGCATCCCCAGGAACTAACTAAGGCAAAGCACTGTCTCTGTTGCCAAGTATATTTATTGGTCACAACTTGTTCCTGGAAAGTGTGCATTTTAAGATAACAGCAACTGTCCAGCTCTAGATTTTCTTTTTTTTAATAAGAATTTATTGAAGATTTCAGAAATAAAGAAACATTCAACAAACAACTTCAAAACAATACAAAATACAAAATACACCTAACATAAAATACACCTAACTAAACAAGAACAAAAAGCACAATTTCTTCAAAATATACAAAACTTATTCAAATCTTTCTTGGTGGACTTCCTCACACCCTCTCTTCTGCGTTCATTTCGAGTATACGTTGGTAACTTTGTAACTACTTTAAAATCTTCTATAAAACTTATCTACCTCATTATCTTTAACTGCTAATGAAAATCTTATTTTAATAATACAAAAATCTTAATTACAGATTCTACCTACATCCTATTCTAACTTAACCTTTTATTGCTGTCACCTAGACTTTACACCGATTCCATTCAAATCTCTATCCTTTCGCGTTTCTTTAAATAGTCTTTAAATTTCTTCCATTCTTCTTGCACCTTTTCCTCCCTCTGGTCACGGAGTTTCGCTGTCAGTTCTGCGAGTTCCATATATTCAATCATCTTAATCTGCCATTCTTCCACAGTTGGTAACTCTTCAGTTTTCCAGTTTTTAGCAATCAAAACTCTAGCATCTGTTGTGGCATACATAAAGAAAATTCTATCCTTACTGGGTAACCAGCTCTAGATTTTCATGGCGTTAAAGTCGGAGGGGCATGCTGCCACTGCTAATGTGTACGGTAGATAAGATTGCGACCCATTCTCAAAGCTATTGGGAATTCTTAAGATGGTGTACTTGGCAATGGGGTAATTGGTTGCATATTTGAATTATAGATAGAAACTGTTTCCCTTCTGAAACATGACATTTGTGTTCGTTTCAATATTGATTTGGGAGTTTGAATCATGGATGCCACCAGGGGGCAGTCTTCCAATGGCTTTTTAAAATCCTGTTCTAAGCATGCTTCCTGGGAACTTGCTAGTTAATTTTAGTTTTCTGGCACATTTTCCCCCCAACACCTGCTACTGTAAATCAGAACACAGAAAGGGGCTTGAATGTCAGCTCTGAGGTTAGAAATCACACTGATATACATTGGCATTGGCATATATATCTGCATACCAGCTGTTGGATGTCAATTTCCTTTTTAATTTTTCTTCCTTGTGGAGTCTGTCGGTTTCCATAGTTTTCAAAGGGTTAAATTAATTTACATGTTTCACAGTACAGTACTGCTGGTGTGTAAAGATGACTAAATTGTATAGAGAGAGCTAAATAACAATCAAAAGAGCCTTTCAATACATATTGTTGAAGCAACATGCAAGGGCAAAACAGAATACTAATGATGGCATATTATTGTTGCCCTGAGTGGTTTCTGTCATATTAATGTTGTAACTTAATGTTGGCTCTTTTAATCTCTTTTAAACTGGGTTTCTAAAATTTGAAATAGAAAATCACCCCCCCTCAAAAAAAGAAATATTTTTAGATACACAATAGGCTGGATACCACAATGTTTTGTTTTATATAAAAATATTTTTCTCACTTTTTTACAGCTCAGATAAACACTTTAATATAAGAAACAATATTCAATAGCCGATTCAATGTGGCAAAATGTATAAGCCTTATTAGGCTTTCAATGAAGGAAAATGGTAATTTCTAGGGTTGTCTACCCAAAAAGACTTTGATCCCCACCTGAGCACCTCCAAATTATCTCCACCGACTGTGGTTCCCTCAGTCATTGATGTTTTCTCTGTACTTAATTTTATGTGCTATGTAAAAACCAAGGCTTGAGTTACCTGTCAGCCAGATACATTTCTCTCTCTGAATTCGAATCTTCCTTAAAATTCTTCTTGTTGGATAAAGGACCATACAGACCCTCGACCACACCTACCTTGTCGTGCTCCACGCTTTGTAACCATAGAATATTTAACTCAATAGCTGAAGAAAGGGAGTCGGGAATTAGCAATAGTTTCCTTTTTTAAGTAGCTGAACTGTGCCAAAAGCAACATAACCTCAGACACAATAATGGGAGGACGACTTAGCAGGAAGGACAAGATAATATTATGGTTGAGCTGAGATGTAATAAAGTAATACAATATTTTAAGGCCTTCTGTTTTCCTCAGATTCTCATCTGAAGGAGGAATCTGCCAAAATAAGTCTTAGAGCAGGAAAGAGGGAAGAGATAGCTGAGGTGTTGATTCTATTAGACGAGGCACATCAACTGCTGTGCAGAGATGGTGTAGACCAGAAAACGAGGGTTAGAGAAAGTGTGTTTGTATCCAACAGCTTTCCAACCCACCCCAAACTAACCATTGAGTCCTTTCTTAATTTTTTTTAAAAAAAGTTAAGGAACAGCTGCTATATTTTCAGGACAAACGTATGCTGGTCCTTAAAAATGAGGCTGGTATAGATACTGGTATGTGCACTGTTGGTACTCTTCATCCTTTTCAGACCCAGGAATCACCATTAACCCCAGCATCCATTTTGGAGCCAATTTCTTAGTATTTTTCTACCGTGTATTCATATGGTGGTAGTGCTGTTGTTGCAACTCACCTTGGATCAGACTTCGAGTGGTAGCTGGTCCTGGCCAACCAGTTGAAAAGTGATAGTGTGTGTGTGTGTGTTATACATGTATTGGTTGATGAAATGGAAAAGAACCTGTTGGCTTCTTATCCTCTCTCCCTCCCCGCGATTTCTCTGTCAGAACTGGTGGTGGATCAAGTTCCATTAATTACCTCCTCACAAATAGAAGTTCAATGCTACTTGAAAAAGAAAAGAAAAAAATGCAGTTCTTGATGTCCTTAGGTGTGAAAAGTAAAAAAAATGAAAAGCATAACACTAGCAGGGAGAGGCAGGTCTTTCTACAAATCCCCTTCCAGCTTAGGGCACCCCCACACCTCTAGTGCTGCTTTATCCCCCTATGTCATGGGGGTTCCAGTCAGAACTACTTGCCTACACTTATGGACGTGTTTGGGTGAAAGTTCCATTTATTAATGTATTTATGAAACAAACAAACAAACAAATGTATTTATGCATCTTTCACAATGGTAGAAAACAGAGAGACTGGGGGGTACCTGGTGTTTTTGAGCCCAAAACGAAAGGTCTCCTCTTGCAAAAGGAAGCAAAATGCTTTTAATATGGAGATGTGGGAAAGTGCTTTTGTTTGTGCAAGGCAGCCATCCAAAGGTAGCAGAGGGTTGGTGCACCCTCTTGTTGGATGACCAGATTTTCACTTGATCTTCTCTGGATCCAAAGCGTTTAGAATTGAATGTGATCAGGATATATGGGGGGGAGGGGAACCTTAATCATACTACTTGCTTCAGGAGTACAATACTTCGTGGTAAGAACAAGCAGAGAGGTTTGGGTATCACTCAGATACAATTTATTATTGTGCTTTTTCAAATGGGAGATAAGGACTCTTCCTTCCCTATCTTAAGGCCCGTTCAAGAGCAAAGAGGCACTCCACCCCTTTCAGCGCCCCCCAAAATAATAACGATAGCGAATTTTTCACAAGTCCTCTTGTAAGGTTGGATCCAGCAGAGGTTTCTGTAAATTACAATGGAGAAGAGATAATTTTACTTATTTCTTCCTGCGCTACAACTCTTGTGTATCTATTTGTTGAATATTTATTTTCAATGTGGGATAGCCTTTCGAGTAGCTTCCAGTGTATAAAAATAAGTTAGAATGTAAACTGACTATGTCTCTTTCTATAGCTTAACATCAAATGACTTAGCATTGCAAGATAACTTTGCCATTCTTCAGCTGTTAATCACTGTAACATAGACCAGTTAGAACTATATTAATGCTTTGAGTTTTATTTGGATTCCTAATTCAAAGCATGTGCTCAGTTCCTCTGACGCCATATGTGTCAGTCATTGGCATTAGTCACAGCTTAAAGATAGGCATATGAGTTGGGGACATGAAAACTGACACTTCCCCATCATAGAATCGCCAAGAACTAGGGACTTAACAATAACCTATGCTTCCTGTGCATGCTGACCTTCATAGAAATTGGAAGAAGGCTACAGAAGATTAAATTCAAAACTACATGGAATTCTCATTTTTAAAAAGCCAACTTTTTCTGTGAAATTAACTTTTTCTCTGAAGGTCACCATTTTGTCATTAGCTCAATCAAGCGATTGCTGCAAAGGCACTACAGTGGATTAGGCACAACTGCTTTAGCTAACTATGGTTCATAATTATGTGGGGTTTTTGGTGTGGGTCACCATATTGGTACAGGAAATAGCAAATATTATCACTGAAAAGTTTCTCTTAATGCAGTGTCAAAATGACAATAGATCGTAGATATGAATTATGTTCCAGAAATTCTGGTTTGCTGGAGACAGCAAGAAGAACAGGAGATGAAACACATGATTTCTGTTCATTGTCATGCTGAATATATAATTTTAGAGTTTATATATTTTTGTTTTTCATTGTGAACTGCTTTATTTCAATAGAAAAGCAGAGTTTAAATGTTAAATCAAAATTTTAATCTACTTAAACTTGTACACCACAATTTTGTGTGTGTGTACTTATATGTGTGTTGTGTGTATATAAATAAAACACAATAAATAAAAAATATAGTGAACTAAAACACAACTATCTGGGTGATTGAAAATTTTCAAAGTTCTGAAAAACTAACCTGCATTGAAATAACATCATGGTATGGTCCTAGGTGGTGGTGTGGTCTAAACCACAGAGCCTAGGGCTTGCCAATCAGAAGGTTGGCGGTTCGAATCCCCACAATGGGGTGAGCTCCCGTTGCTCGGTCCCAGCTCCTGCCAACCTAGCAGTTCAAAAGCACATCAAAGTGCAAGTAGATAAATAGGTACCGCTCCAACGCGAAGGCAAACTGTGTTTCCATGCGCTGCTGTGGTTTCGACAGAAGCGGCTTTGACATGCTGGCCACATGACCCGGAAAAACTGTCTGTGGACAAACGTCGTCTCCCTCAGCTAGTAAAGCGAGATGAGCGCCGCAACCCCAGTCGTCCGCGACTGGACTTAACGGTCAGGGGTCCCTTTACCTTTTATGGTCTTAGGTACTGGACTTCTTCTCCCGCCTCCCAACTATTATTTTTTTCTGTTTAAGTGTTTTAGCTTCAGATGATTTTCTACTTGGGTTTAAGAAAGAACATGTAGCTAGGTAGATAATTTATTGTCACACACATTTATTGCTTTTGTAGCCTCTTACCTCCATGGACCTAATCACCCTGTATACATATGCTGAGATGTTTTCCTGAAGCCAAACCAAGTTTCCTACCTGTCTCTTAAGTGGCTATACTGATTTTGCAGTTCTCCCTGGCATCTTCCCTACTTCTGTTGCTGGAATGTTAATGAACATTCCATGACATCAGAACAGTGCAGCCAGTAGTGAAGAGGGGAAGTGTGCAGACAAGGTTAGATGAAAAGGGGTGAGGGGGAAATAAGAAAGCTACATCTGTCTGTGCTTATCTGCTGCAAGATCCAAATTCAGTTGCAACTAGGAAGGGAAGCAGTAATGTTGGGTCTTAATAAGGCTAAACTAAACAAATGAGTGCAAGAATGCTTTTTTGTTTGTTTTAGATCTTGACTTCCTTCCTGAATGTGATGACAAGTGAAATATTTATCTAAGTGCTAATGGCACAGAAACGTTGTTCCATTAAGTTCCAAAGTTCTGACACATTGGGAGAGAAGTAGGAATGCTTTATTTTGCTGTCCCTAACCTATGGCCAACTTTAAACTTGTTGTTGTTGTTGTTGTTCAGTCGTTCAGTCGTGTCCGACTCTTCGTGACCCCATGGACCAGAGTACGCCAGGCACGCCTATCCTTCACTGCCTCTCGCAGTTTGGCCAAACTCATGTTAGTAGCTTCAAGAACACTGTCCAACCATCTCATCCTCTGTCGTCCCCTTCTCCTTGTGCCCTCCATCTTTCCCAACATCAGGGTCTTTTCTAGGGAGTCTTCTCTTCTCATGAGGTGGCCAAAATACTGGAGCCTCAACTTCAGGATCTGTCCTTCTAGTGAGTAAGTCCTTTAAACTTACTTTAGACTCAAAGCCTAATTTGCATGCCTACTTCTTTTCTAACACAACACATATTGCTGTGTCACACTTTGTTTTGTATTTTTAGTTCTGTGTGTTTTAAAAAGCTGGTTGTGCTAAGGTAGGAAGATGTGTGGGGTGCATGCATACCTTGGGGCCTCTGTATGATCTACAGTGTGCCCTCCTTATTCCAACACCTTTCCACACTGAAATTAGGCTTTTAAAATGGTTTCTAATAATAACAAAAGAATATGAGCCTAATTGCAGCCCAGGGTTCATTTTTGGAGAGGAAGGTACTGCTGGGGAGGGAAAGATTAATCTTATCCTCCCCTTGCCCTGTGTTCCCTCCCTAGTGCCAAAAGTGTCCGCTTTTGCAATTGAAAAAAAAGCACACTTTATTGCCTCCAAGCAAAGCTTTCTTCAAGCCCTAATTGTTGAGACCGGCATCAAGGCAATCCTGCTGGAGACTGTAGCTGGGAAAGTGAGAGTTATTCTTCCTCCCAATTACAGTCTCCTCAGAAGATTACACAACTGCTGTGGGAGTTAGGTTTGGAAAAATCGAAATGCTGCTTTTCGGCTCTTATTGCTGGTAAGGGGAAGTGTACGAAGCCATCTCTACTTTTATGTATGTAGTCCTTGAAGGGGTTGGCCAAGGGATAAGGTGGTGCTTGATCCAAAAGAGGTTTCCTGTTGTTGTTGTTGTTGTTGTTGTAAGGTATTGATGGAGTGGGAAGGGAAAGAAGGTCAAAGTTTAGAAAGCCACAAAAGGGACTGATTGCAAACCAGAGAATCTCTTCTTTAAAAATCTCTCAAAGTTAGGGGCAGAGAATGAGCAGTCCTGTAGGTTCTACTGGACTCCAACTCATCATTGGCCATTGGCCATGGTGGCTGATGGGAGCAGAGCCCAGAATCCCCATCCCTGTACCTCATTGAGTTGATAAAAAGACATGAGATTGCAGCAGTCCTAATTTAAATTTTGCCTTCTTTGCGCTTTTCACCAGTATAAAAGTACTATGGCACTGATACGTGGTTTGAGACTCAATGGGTTGCCGGAGGACTTCAGTAACGCAAAATCTAAGACTAATTTTGTACAATTCCACCAGCAGCCACACACTGTGTGCCCCATCCATGTTGTTCAAAAGTATCAGACTTGAGGGAGGCTTTTTCAGGGGCTTCTGTGGGGAGTGGAAGTGTGTATAAGTTTAACTCCTCTTAGGAGACAAGCTCATGTTTCTCCATAGTGTTAGCTAGTTGACATCTCAGAGTAGTGGATACTCCTATATACTAATTAATACATCAGCATACCAGCATGAGCAACTGCGTTTTTCGGAAGGATTTCCTGTTAGAATAGCCTTTGTAAATCTAGAGGAATTGGCATGAGCAATTATACAACAAAATAGTGCTTTGTGTTATGTTTCACTTCCCACACTCTTTTTTAAAAAAATTATATCCAATTCCCCAAACAGCTTTTCAAACTTGTGTTCAAAAAAGCTGGTTAGAAACCTTTTGTAGATATAAACCCTCCCAAAAGAATTTTGATGTGTGAATTTATATGTTATACACATGTTTTACCACTTGGATTGCATCCCAGATCTGTTAATTAGTTATTAGATTGTTACATAATATTCCCTTTCCCCTTTCCCCTTTTTTGGTTATGAACTTCTATGTTTCTATGACTT
This sequence comes from Lacerta agilis, assembly GCF_009819535.1. Classification (NCBI taxonomy): domain Eukaryota; kingdom Metazoa; phylum Chordata; class Lepidosauria; order Squamata; family Lacertidae; genus Lacerta; species Lacerta agilis. Next base: position 30,046,616 of record NC_046317.1, on the reverse strand, counting down.
AACCAATTGGAATTAACTTTTCCTGCTTATCCTAAAAGATGAAGAATATGAGTAAATGTTTCTCTGATTTTGTTCACACTCTGTGAAGCACTGAGAAAGAAAATGCTAATTATTACACCTTGTTCCATTGTGTTTTCCCTTACTTTATTTTCAGCAAGTGGATTAAGTTTTATTTTACAAAGATTATGTTAATGTGACTGATCCTTACTGAGACTTTTTACATGTACATAGCATGATAAGAAAGCTTTCCAATTGTGTAATCAAGTCTTCCTTCTGTTATATGAATTTCAGCTTTTAATCAGCTTAAACAATTAAATAGCATGGTTTCTCTGAAGGTTGCTATAGTGCAGTGATAGGAAACCTATGGCCCTCCAGATGTTGTTGGACTTCAGTTCCCATCAACCCCAGCCAGCGTTGGCAGTTGTAGACCAGGAACATCTGGAGGACCAAAGGTTCCTCATCCTTGCCATATGATGTGTGACAGGTCAAGCAGCAAAGGGAATAGGTAAAAATATACAAGAACATTGGACAATTTTGTCCATGAATTGGACAAATTCCTGGCGGCTAAGGCTACTAATCACAATGGCTTTATGCACTTATGGGGGACAAGAGTGGGAAAGGGACTTGATGTAGCTTTGGTCTGATTTCAACAGGACTCATGTTATGGCTACAGAAAGATAGTGGGTTCCTAATTTGATTTTGATTTTCCCCAGTCTGCCCTTTCAGAGAGCCCCAGCACTTCTCTTCAGTCCAGGAGGTGGCAGGCAGTGGGCGACATGAGCTTTCAGCATAGTCTGGGAAAGCTGGGGAATGGCCTGGCATAGTGCCCAGAATGACGCTGTGCCCAAAGAGGAAGCTGGCTGTTGAGAACAGGTGGGCTGGGAACCGTGATCTGGCTGGCCATTTTAATTGTGATAGAGGCTGCCAAGAAAAGAGACAGAAGCGTTTTGTTCAAGGGCACTTTTTGAAGAAGATGGCATTTTTTTTTAAAGAGAGTGCAGATAGCAGAGTGGTTTCTGCACATTTCGTATTTGTTGAATCGCTATAGCGCCTTCACCCAATGATCACCGGATGGTTTACAGTATAAAAACACAAAAAATACATACCATCATAACAAACAAAAACAATCCCCCCCCCAGTTTAAAAGGCCATAGATTGTTTAATTAGCCAAAGGCCTAGGGAGAAGGATTTTGGCATGTTTTGGTCCAGGCACCTAAAGAAAATGCTTTCTTGAGAATGCCCTGTTTTTTTGTTTGCTTCTGGATGCTCCTACCTGAAGCATGATGGTAGAAGGACATAAAGCAGGGGTGGCTAACCATGCTCTCTCCAGCTTTTGGGAGCCACCTGTGTCTTAAAGGGGAAAAGGAAAAGGAATAGGGAATTGTAATGGTTGAGAAAAACAACCAGCCCAATAAAATTTACGACCCCAAATTAGATGTGTTCAAAAGGAAGCTCTCAGTGTTTTAGAAATAAGGTGCATATTAGATTTCTTTAAAACACAAACACAACAAGGAATCTCTCTCAACACATTGCATTTTACGTTATATTTATACTTCGTCTGGATCTGTTTCGTTGCTTTTATGCCTGTTTGTAAGGACAACAGGTGTGGTATGTTTTCTATTCCACTATCAGTTTACTCTCCTTTTTCTTCGGAATGCCTGCTGAGAATAAAGTAGCTTGTAATTTGGAACGAGCCCTTGCTCGTTTTTGTAACCAGTTGGGGTGGAAGCCAGAGCCACTGTCGGAGTTCCTAGACTGCCCTGTCGAAAGCCAGCTGTTTGTGAGAGTGACAGGGCAAAGAGCACACTTGGTGTTGTGTTTGAGCAAGGACTGTGGCTCTCTTGGCGGTCCACCACTTTTTCATGTGATTGACAGTGCTCCTGTTTGGAGGGGTGGTGGCAAGGATTATGCGCACTGTGCGCACAAACTTCATCTGAAGTAAACATATTGGAAGTTTAAAATAGCATCTCTTCAGCTGAATGATGGGGACTGTGATAAGAAAAGACAGGATGAGGGCATAAGGGGCTGAGGAGACCTTATGACTAAGGGAGAGTTCCCCATTTTTATGACATGAGAGTGTATCTTTATGGCCATCAATATGAACAATTAGAAATTAACTTAGTGTACTCTTTAGGTAAGGGACGTGGGTGGCGCTGTGGGTTAAACCACAGAGCCTAGGGATTGCCGATCAGAAGGTCGGCGGTTCAAATCCCCGTGACGGGGTGAGCTGCTGTTGCTCAGTCCCTGCTCCTGCCAACCTAGCAGTTCAAAAGCACGTCAAAGTGCAAGTATATAAATAGGTACCGCTCCGGCGGGAAGGTAAATGGCGTTTCCATGCACTGCTCTGGTTCGCTAGAAGTGGCTTAGTCATGCTGGCCACATGACCCCGAAGCTGTACACCGGCTCCCTCAGCCAGTAAAGCGAGATGAGCACCGCAACCCCAGAGTTGTCCGCGATTGGACCTAATGGTCAGGGGTCCCTTTAGGGACAACTGAATTAGAACTAAAGTGAGTGGGTAAACTGGGGGACTTCGTTTTCTACACCTGTGCGGTAAAGTTTAAAGGATCACTTGGTTTGCCTTACAAAATTTGTATGTAAACCAATAGGTATATTCATGGCGATGGAGGTAATAGGTGAGTTGGAACATTAAAAAGAGAGCGTATTTGTTTCTCTATCCTCCAGTATTTTGGAATGTATCAACTGATGTAGAAGACACTAATGGGATAATTCTGTAATCATTGGGGGGCAATTAGCTTGATCAAATAGTAAATTAGAGAAACTTTGAAAAGTGTTTTTGCATTGTAGTGAATTTATTACATGTTATTGGCTAGGGGAAATATGCAATTCATTGATTTACTGATTTAATGGATTATTCTAGTTACTAAGACTGCAATATGAAACCTCTTTTCGCTGGGTTGGAATTGGGTTTAGTGGTGCTAGTGTCATTCTGTCAATGCAGAGCTCCCTGTTCCCTTCACTGAGCAGGTGAGCAGGCAGGACTACTGGCAGCAGGATTACCTATAACTATAAAGGGGTTTTAGTGAATTTTTGATTCATTGCATAATTTTTCATATTTCTTTGTAAGATTATTATATAAATTATAGTACTGTGTTTGATCGTAGCATTCTAAATGCATGTTTTAAATTTGTTTTAAAATGGTAAAGAAGTAGTTAATGAATTAAAAACTATTTTTAAAAATCAAGTATGAAATTCACTGCTACTTAGTACAGCTGTACCTTGGTACTCGAATGGCTTGGCTCCTGAACAAATCGGCTCCTGAACACTGCAAACCCGGAAGTAAGTGTTCCAGTTTGTGAACGTTTTTTGGAAGCTGAATGTCTGATGCGGCTTCTGCAGCCTCCAATTGAGTGCAAGAAACTCCTGCAGCCAATTGGGACCCGCGCCTTGGTTTTCAAACTCCCAAAACGGTTTGAAAACCAAGGCGCGGGTCCCAATTGGCTGCAGGAATTTCTTGCACTCAATTGGAGGCTGCGGAAGCCTGCTACTCCCGAAACGGATTAAGTTCGAGAACCAAGGTACCACTGTACTTGGGCTGAAAAATTCGTAAATCAGGGTAGGGAGGAACATTCTTTTATCTAAGGTTTGATCCTTGAACCTTCTGTTGCGGTTTTATTCTTCAGTAGCTTCAGGCTTTGTGCATTAAAGCTAAAGCCTGTGGCTGCTTCCCTGCTAAAGTGTAAATAATTTCACTCTTGATTGGCTTAGGAAATCCAGCAACGCCTAAAGACAAGGCAGTCTGGAAGGACTGTGGTTTCTTAAACAAGTAAGCTGAAACATATAAGAGAGCCAGCATTTCAGGCTGTTATGCCCTGGGCTTCATGAAAATGAGTTGGGCAGCGGGTGTTTCAAGCAGCTTTCCTAGAGCTTTCATTGTGCTGGTGTCTCCTCTCACAAGCTGCCCTAAACACATGTGTGTGTGTGTGTGTGTGTAGAAAAAAGTGTTCTGTAATGAAGTGCACTTGTCACTATGCCTTTGGATAAACTAGTTATTGTATGCCAGACATTACATTTGTGCATTGAAATATTTGCTACCTACTGTCTGTGCTTTGAACTGTGCCATAAGGTTGCCATAATTTTGCCATGCATCTATTTAACTTTCTTTTTGTAGCTCATTTTTGTAAGCCTCTTATGGAATATTTTAAGAGCAGATTTTCAGGGGCCACAGGAGACTGCAGAGCCGAGGTGGGTGGGAATTGGTGGGAAAAAACCTCATTTCCTTCTCCCCAACCAGTGGTTGGGTCCTGTGAAACTCTACTTGGTGGGAAGTCTGGATCCAACCCTTTATCTTTCATCAACATTAGCTGGCACTATAATGAAAATCCACAGGGTGTTTTAATGAAAGGTTTTTCTTTCTCTTTATAAGATAAAGACACCGATATCACTGTAAAGGATAACACCGAAGAATTCAGTCTGCGGGATACATTAAGCATTGGATCAACAGATTCATTTGTTTCAGCTGCTGAGGTATGTTGGAAATAGTGTTTGCTGCTTTTTTGCGTAGCCATCATACCACTTCTGAATTCTACTAAACAGGAATGACTTTCTCTTCGAGTCGAATATCTATGAAAATTGCATACAAGTGCACTTTAAAAAAGGCAGATAAACAGTTAAAAGTTGCATGAAGTCATCACACATAATGAAATGTTTACAGGCACACAGGTTCCATCCTTTTCCCCTATACTCTTTCCATGTAGGGAGCTTGTAGTGTATGAAGTGAGGATAAAAAGTGATATTCTCATGAATTCACCAGAAAGGCAATATGATCACACTCTGGTGAGCACTGCTTTAATAACTTCTTGCCAAGAAGTATGACACTTTTTGGAGGCCCTGGGCCACCACATTTCTGGAATCTGTAGTCCCCAACTGATTGAAAGCTCAGCACCCACTCCTTTCATTTTTAGCCTGAGACAGCTGTGTGTTGGATGTCATCTGCCACTTATTCAACACAGAACAGCAGCATTAGAGCATGGTTCATATGCCTGATGGTGAAGGAGGGCTGAGTTGGGGGAATAATGTTACTTTTTGTCCGCTTGTAAGGAGCACGTCTCAAATAGCCTCCCTTCATTACAGGAATCCTGGAGTGAGAGTTGGGTTTTGAAGTGCTGTTGTGCAAATACAGCCTGGCCAGTCACTTAAAGGATCTTAAATGGGAGTAGTTACACAATGCAACAGGCAGCATTCTAATCTCCCTGCATCAGAAACAGTGGTACACTTTTACCTTAATTGGGACGCATGTTGAGAGATTTAGCGGAAATAGCTTCAATTAACCTCATAGATAAAGGAGTATTACCTTGGAGTCGCAAATGCTTTGATGTTTAGATCGCAATCCTTAACCTCATTACTGGGAAGTAACTTCAGTTTATTTCAGCGAGACTTACTTCCAGGGGAACATGCTTAGGATTTCAGCCAAAGTTTGTGTTACTGAAATAAGACCCCATCCCATGTATCGGTGGATATATTCTGCTCCAGAGCAGCCATCCTTTCCAAACACTGGGATTTAATTTGCACTTATGAATACACCACCACAAGAAGGCTAGTGGCCTTGTGGAATGTGTGTGCAGGTTCAGTCAAGGTGCCACTCTCCCACAAGCACATTCCATCCGTGTGAGAAAACTTCTAGTTAGATTTCTGTTAGCCAGGCACCAGCTTTCTCATATGGCCATGTGCAGTAGGACAAATGGTGGTGAGTAGAGCTGGGCAATATCTGGCTTTCAACATCACGATATGTCAGCAACTAAAAATCATGATATCTCCATATATATATCTGCAGCAGCAGAGGGCGTTGCTGGGCCTCCCTGCGGCGGCAGAGGGTCCTGCTATACCTCCCCCATGGCGCCACGCTTCCCCAAAGCAGTAGAGGGCTTTGCCGCACTTCCCTGCAGCAGCAGAGGGTTATTCTCTATGTAAGGCATTTTCCTCTCTTGGGCAAATGTACAAATCAGTGCCCAAGTTTGCTTGTTTTCTTCTTCCCTCATCTTTTCGTCGTTGGCCTTACATAAGCTGCTCTGGGAGTCACTTTGGCTAAAAATGCTTTCTGTAAATGAAAGCATTGCTTGCAGCCTGCCACTTGAAAATACATGGCTCCTGCAACACCATGAACTTTCATTTAATGTGAAGCACATGATGCCTGTTAAAACATTCTAGAAATAAATTGTGGCAGTGCTGCTGCTGGTGATTACACCCACTAAGGTAAAGATAAAGGGGACCCCTGACCATTAGGTCCAGTTGTGGATGACTCTGGGGTTGTGGCACTCATCTCGCTTTATTGGCCGAGGGAGCCGGCGTGCAGCTTCCAGGTCATGTGACCAGCATGACTAGCCACTTCTGGCGAACCAGAGCAGCGCACGGAAACACCGTTTACCTTCCCGCCAGAGCGGTACCTATTTATCTACTTGCACTTTGACGTGCTTTCGAACTGCTAGGTGGGCAGGAGCAGGGACCGAGCAATGGGAGCTCACCCCGTCAGGGGATTCAAACCGCTGACTTTCTGATTGACAAGCCCAAGAGGCTCTGTGGTTTAGACCACAGCGCCACCTGCGTCCTGATTACACCCAGTAGCAGAAACCAAATAGAAGATTTTGAGTTTAAGGGAACTGATTTCTGTTGTTGTTACCAAAAACTAATATTGGTGTCTGTAGGCTGTATGAAATGTAAGTTTGAGAAGACTACATGTACCAGCAATGCAAAGTTCCTGTAGAAATCGCTGAAGTGGTTTTGAAGGGCCCTTTCCTTGTTGACCGACAACTTTCCTTGACGACACTGGTTTTGGCTTTGCTTGCTGCATCGTAAACTTAATTCTCTTATGGGTGTTTCTGCAACAGCACATGACTGAGCTGCACTATGGACATAAGGGTTGTTAGGAGGGGGTTGCTTATTCCCTGCCATCATGAAACATGCTGCTGTATTCGCTTTCTTTTCCATTTTTAACTGCCCTCCCTTAAAATGCTTTAGAATCCTATTACTCTGTTTGCAACCCCTCCCTTGGTAAAATATAATTAGAAGGTGGCTTGTAAATTATCTCTCCCCTTCCTTGCATGTCTTGGCTTTTCTGGAATGTGCCACAAAAGCAGTTGGGCACTCACAAGCATTCAGCTGTTGTTGCAAAGTGCTACTCCGACGCAACAGCTACTAAAGAATGTTTTAAAACTTTATGGTGGCAAAGTCTCTTTCCCATGCTTTGCACATTAAGGATGTACATTATAAATGGAAGATGCATTAAAAGTTATTGCCTTTTGCAAGGCAAGCTGTTGGGCTAGCGTTCAAGTGATAAGCTATGTGATGTAGCCCTCAGCTCTGGCTTGCCTTGCATGGATGCCAGCTATCCATTTCTGCTCCTCAGGGACATGATTCAGCAGCAGGCCCTTGTCCCAATGTGTCACTGTGGCTTTTCTTTACAAGCTGCAGTACTGGATATTTATCTTTTAAATAATGTTGAAAGAGATGGATCTTGCATAGAAATACCACGAAGGGCATTTAGTTCTTGATATTTGTGGAAGTGTTTGAGGATGTTAGCCTACTGATATTGAGAAGGTCTCCCTCTTCTAGCTTGCAGAACACAAAGAGAGCCGAAACTCCTATAATCTGGATTCGCTATGCCATTGCCCATTATACGAAGAAGCTATGCACCTGGCAGAAGAGGGCAAGATTTATTCACGAGTCTTACGGTACTAAATCGTTTTGTCTGCTTTCACTAATATTACCGGTACTTGCACATTTTCTAAAAGCTAAACAGTGCTCTGCATGCAATATTTTTTTTTATATAGGCTTGAATTAAAGAGCAAGTCAACCATTAAGTTTCAAGTGCCTTTTTTGTTGTTGTTACATTGTCTCTGTATATAGGACCGATACGTTGGAGTGTCTGGGGGACAGCGACTTTCTTGCTAAGCTCCATTGTATCCGCCAAGCTTTTCAGGTAAACGTTCAATCAGCTCCTTAAGGCTGACCTCCATACAACATAGGCACAAAACTCCTGTGGCAGTAGGTTATCTAACAGATCAGCCAAACTGCCCAATCATCAAGGGTAATTGTGATTTGTTTTCAAGATGGAAATAGTACCATTGGGTTGCAGTCAATATAGCTTCTGAGCTACCAGACGTCCCCGTTTCCTGGGGACAGTCCCCGGATTTACAAATCAGTCCCCTGACAAAATCCATTGAAGTTGAAAAGTTTCACCAGATTCATTGAAAAAAATCTGGTAACCTTACCTTAGCCACATACTATTTAAGTTCTGTATATATGTCAGGAGGACACCAGCAACAGAGGATTTGTTTCCTACCAGTGTATTTCACAATTGATAGAGAAGATGCTAGTGGCAGAAAGAATTAGCTATCTGTCTGTATCCTCGAAATGTTTCAAAGTAAGTTTGCTTGGAAAATGGACTATTTTAAGGGAGAACTGGTTGGCAGCAGTGCTATTTTTCTACAAAAGAGGCGCCAGAACTCACCGTGAGCATCTCCCTTGTTCTCTTGTAATGGCAACTGAGTTCTGCTGTCAACACAAGATAGTATCACTAAAGCAACTATCTGTAAACAAACACTAAATGTGCATAAAAAGTGGCAAATGTAGTTTCTTTCTCAAATAGGTTTTATCTTAAACAATAGCAAACACAGTAAATGAAGAGTCCACTTGTCATATACCAGTGGTTCAGTGCTTGGGTCTCATTCTGGTAATTCGACATTTCATCGCTAAAGAGCTTAGTCATTGAGCTTTGTAGTAAATAATATACAAGAGAAGACAGAATGTAAACGAGTTAAAGCAGGGATATATCTGTCCCCATCTGCATGTTTCCATCGGGAGGAGCATAGAAAGAGGACAATGTCCTTCAGTTTGTTCCAGCTGGAAAAAAAGCCCTGGTTGTTATAATTAAATGAAATGTTGTAAGCTGCCCAGAGTGGCTGGGGTAACCCAATCAGATTGGCGGGGTACAAAAAAAATATTTATTTATTTATTTATTAAGACAGGTGAGAATGTAAGTGATCTCAGATGGGTAATACCTAGTGATCCATTACAGGTAATCTTTTCCAATGCTGCAAATAGAATATTTCTTGCTGAAAGTGGAAGAAAAATCTTGTGCGCACTAATCATGAGAGCTAGAAAGGTAAAACACTTTCGTTAAATAATTTGTATGGTGGATTTAATGTGCAAAAAAGCTTTATCATCACAGGCTGTGATCTAATGCTACATGCCTGAGAATAAACCCCATTGAATTTGATAGGACTTACTTCTGAGTAGACATGATTATTTCCCCGTAGTTGTCCCCTCTCACTGTGAAGTAAGCAGCAAGTATTCATATTTGGCAGACCTGATTCTGAAAGGTGGTATGTTCTGTAATTGTTTGCAGCCATGGATTTTGATTGCCCAAACAAGAATGTCCTTACAAACACATTGAAGTCAATATATATGCTAAGGTGCAGTCCTGCATCTGCATTGATCTCGGTTTCAGTGGCAGCGCTGTATAAACATTCCAGTTGTGCTGACAGAGCTACTCCAGTTGAAATAAATCACAAAGGAGCTCCATGTGTTCTTCAGAGCATTGGACTGAAGCCAGTCTTTCTGTTTCTAGATTACTCAGGCACTAAATGGAAGCAATTATTATTTCTAATTAAGAACTAAAGTGACATGCATAATTTTTCTCCTGCTTGTTGGTTCCTCCCCCCCCCCACAGAACCCAAAGAAATTTGAGGAGGTATTTGATGAAATGATCTCTTTCTTAGAGCAGTCTGATCATTGGGCTAATACTGAAATGGAGCTTGCTGCTTGGGGAGTAAGTAAATGTTGTAAAAAAAATTAGTTAAATGGTTTGTAAATGTTATCTCTTTTGCAATTCCCTTAGTGTTCTTTATTTTGTCTCTATTTCAGGGTGTCAAATGTATTACTTTAGTCTGTCTGCTTAGACAGTTTATTAAACAATTTCACTAAAATATGTTGTTTTTTTCAGTGTCATTTAAGCTATTATTATAGACCTGGAAGTTGTATAAATGAGCTCAGTAACTTTATAAATATTCTGATGCTCTGCAGGTGAAACATCTAAATTTCTATGATGTTGTTCTGGACTTCGTATTAATGGATTCCTTTGAAGATTTAGAAAACCCACCTATGTCTATACAAAATGTGGTCAATAACAATTGGCTGAATTCCTCTTTCAAAGAAACTGTAAGTGGCTTTGTTTGGTTCCATGCTTTCATATGGTGGTTGCAGAATATTAGGACAGATAACTTAATGATTGCATTCCTCTGAGCAATATTTAAATTTAGAAGAAATTGCATTATGGTTGGATAATCTGTTTCAGATTCCTTTTACTCATTAAGCAGTTGTGAATCATACCTGCAAGAACCTGAACTGGCTTTCTGCAGACTACTAATCTGCATAAAATTTAGCCACGAAACTCGCATATTTTGGATCAAGTTATAGTGCTTAGTACTTTGTATAATAAAAGGAAATGTATGCAAGAATGAAAATATTTTTTTTTATCCACATATCTAAGCCATTAAAAATACATATAGCAAACTCTATCCCAGGCATCTCCAAACTCGGCCCTCCAGCTGTTTTGGGACTACAACTCCCATCATCCCTAGCTAATAGGACCCGTGGTCAGGGATGATGGGAATTGTAGTCCCAAACCATCTGGAGGGCAGAGTTTGGGGGTGCCTGCTCTATCTAATTTGCCCACCTGGACCTTCATGTCACAGAGAGATCTGTTCAGTAGTCGCTGAAAGTTACTTTCTCAAAAGAATTTGTTACTCCATGATTGGTGACTAACAACAAGACTTGTGCAAGCATACATGAATTCATAGACACCTGTTTTGCTTGGATTTAGCTGACACAGACACCCATCAAGAAGTGCAAACAGTGAAGTTTGAAGAATAACTGCTACCTCATTTCACAGTCTGAACTGATTTAATGAATGAAGAATGGCACCTTAAACTACACAGATGAAGCATGTCATTTTAAGAAATTGCATTGCACTGATCACATATGTTGGAACCCTTCAAACCTAATTAGGTCACCCTTGCATGTGGCCAGGGTGATTGCAATTGGACCACCTATGGAATAGGCTATCTTACATGGTATTTTCTTGGAACAAGGACCCCTGTAGTTTACCAGTATGTGTAAAATTTGCAACACAACAGTGCATTCTAAGGATCTGTTTATAGTTAAGACATAATTAACCTGTGTGAAGTGATCTTGAATATACAGCCTTGCTTAAGAACCTAAAGAACTGCCTTGTGGGATCACACTAAGATCCATTAAGTCCAGTCTTCTTTGTAATAATTCCACATCACTGCGAGTACAGAAACTTTGTTAGAAATGCAGCTTTTTAAGCTCTCAGACACCACTTCCTTCAAGTCATCATGCCGCTCCTTGTTGAGTGCTATTGCTGAGTATTGCTGACTTTCGCATTTTATAAAACAACAACAACCCAGGACATCTATGTAATTATCAGCGTGGTGTAAGAGTCAGTGTGGTGTAGTGGTTAAGAGCAGTGGACTAGTAATCTGGTGAACCGGGTTCGCTTCCCCGCTCCTCCACATGCAGCTGCTGGGTGACCTTGGGCTAGTCACACTTCTTTGAAGTCTCTCAGCCTCACTCACCTCACAGAGTGTTTGTTGTGGAGGAAGAAAGAAAAGGAGATTGTTAGCCGCTTTGAGACTCCTTAGGGTAGTGATAAAGCGGGATATCAAATCCAAACTCCTTCTTCTTAGAATAGTCTAGCGATCCTCAAATATTTGGTACCATATTTTTGGTATGGCACAAAATTTCTATAAAACAGTTATATAAAATTTCTACAAAATTGTCCCGCACTGTTAGATCTCAGGCTCACCTGCTGTGATGAATTAGGTGGTCCCAAAGCACCAGTTGCCACAGCCTACGAAAACAACCATTAATCGTGTAAACTGCACACAATTTCCAGGGATTGGCCATGTGAGGAGCAAACATTGGTAGCAGCAAGTCATTGTTTGGGGGCGGATTTTCCGGGATCTGTAATTATTAAGAGCGCAAACATGAGTCCGAGAATCTCATATGATACCTCCAGCCAAAAACCTTGTACTTCTGGACACGCCTACCACAGAAGAAAATGGTTCTCACTCACTTGGCATATTTCTTCCTGCGCTAATCAGAAAACCTGTTATTTATGTGATGCATTTTTACTGGTATCATGTGCCAGCAGTGGACCTGTTTCAACATGGATTAATGGGTTCTGGCTGCTGATGTATGCATAGGTATGTCCCAATATCTGAGAGAAGTGCTGCTGGCTTTTTTCCTCAGAGTTGCTATGGTGAATAATATTTAATATTCTGCTAACAGAATCCTTCAACTGTTGCCTTGGAGTAAAACTTACTTGATCCTTCAAGATGGTAGCTGGAGATCAATTTTGTCAGTTCACTAGAATTACAGATTGGATCTTCTCATCTTGAGTGGTTGATGCTCTAGGTCTATGATGAACCGGATGAGACCAGATACTTCTGTAGCCTAAGACAGACAAGTCTGTGGAATTTGCTCCCATGAAAGGTGATGATAGCCACCAACCTGGATGGCTTTGAAAGAGGAATAGGCAGATTTGTGGAGGATAAAATGCTGAAAATGATGTTTACACGTGGGAATCCCTGTTGAGAAAGCTATACATGATGATCTTCAGTCAATGACAACTTTAAGCACATAGTTAAAGTTGCAAAACCCATTGACTTCAATAGGACTTGAGGGTGATTAGCTGTATGTGGACTGCACTCATTGGAAATGGAAGGAATAAAACTATCATCTATCTATCTGTTATTAAAATTTGTATACCGTCCTATACTCCTGTCCTATAAAAAAACAAACTAGATAATAAAAACAATAACAACCCATTAATCCCCCCACCTCAACACATTTTAAAAGGCCATCGGTTTTCTTCTTGTCTTGGTGTCTTGTTTTGTTTTTCCCTTCATCTGTTGGATATATGATTAGATAGACACACAGAGACAGACTTTTTCTCAATGGAATTTTGTCAGCGTTTTACCTCCCAGTACCAAAGTAGCATTGCATTCCATTCAAATTCTGTTATGCCCTGTGGGAGACAAAAGTTTTTGCCATCTGTATATTGTATTATTCCAATCCTTATTAGGACAAAACTGCTTAGCTGTGTCAAAAACTATTTGAAGTATGTTTTTTTTCTTAAGTGAGTGTGTTGGGTTTTTTTACAGTGTGGTCAAAACAAAAGTATGTGGTGTGTGCTTTGTTTTTATGGTCACAAATACTTCTGGCTTTAAAACATCTTTTGGCATTTAAATACACTGGGAATTTTGGCTTGCATTTAAGCTATAATAGTATTAAAATATGAAAAGCAGAAAGGATTTATTTACAGCCATATAACATAATACAAAAGCTATAGATTTCAGAAGGCACTGGCGAAAAGGTCGCTTCGCCAAGTTGGCAAGAAGAACTGTTACATAGCTGGGTGCTTGCTATTGAAGCAGTTAATCCTGACTAAAAGTATGCACATTTCTGAGTTTAGCAGACCAAGAAGAAAAGCCTTATTAGCAAACTTATGTACAAAATAGTAAGTAATCTAACTTTAGAAAATAAAGTTCCTAAGCTGAGGGAAGGAGAGAGAGAGAGAGATTTGGTCTATAAAGTGCCAAAGTAATGCTTCTTTTTTTAGTATACTGAAACATTCTATGGAGTTTGGTAACTAGCATAAGAACAGTTGTACTGTGTCAGCTGAGCTGCCCTTTGAACCCAGCTTCCTGCCTTTTACAAGTAGCCAGATCAAGATGCTGCAGAAACTATAGTACCACTTTGCTAACAGACAATTTAGCAGAAGTCATACACAGACACACACACACGTGAAAATATAGCCATATTCATTCACTGCTATGTTCGGAGAAAAGAAATATGGCGTAATGGTAATGTTCTGATTTCATTTGGACTTCTCCTGATCCTATTGATTTCACTTGACTGTCCAACAGAATAGCACCCTGACTCAGAAGTTTCCTGTAACTGGAAGCTGTTTTGCATGCACCAAGAATATGTCCAACTTTGAGCTTTCCAAGCAAAGTCATACTAAAAATTGTGTGAGGAGGTGTAGCCCACATTTGTCCTATGTCTCTGCTAAGGTTCCCACTTTCATTTTGAGTGTGTATAGTTTGTTTTTATTGCGTGTGAAATCGTGCACCTCATTAAAAAGGCATAAGTCTTTCTGTGATTGACATGGACATATGTCTTTTACTCTCTCTTTTCCCTTTGGTTCCTACCTTTCCTTGATTATCACACTTTCCCTGCTAATAATAATGAAGGTGCACCATTGATCTCTTTTCACCTATAGACCAGCCTAATTTATTTTAACGCAAGTTAAGCCTGTCAACTTGACAGTCAACAACCCAATAGTAATTTAAAAACCTTAAACTTAAAATAATACAACTTCAAAATTGGGGAAATTACCAGCTGGTTTTATGTAATAAAATAGGTAAATAAATAGGTAAGTAAAGTAGGGTGGAATCGAACACTGAATGAATGTCAGGTTGCACAAAGGTCCTCCATCATCTTCTATTCCCCCTGCCCCATGGCAGTCCATGCACCCCAAGAATATGTTCCAGAGGTTCCCCCAATCCCACCAGAGCAGATTCTAAAAGAGTGCAGGTGGGGAAGGAGAGGAGAGTGAAGTTTGCTCTGCTTGGGCACACAGTGTTGGGTACAACCCTTACTTTTCTTCTTCTGACTCTTAGGCTGTGGCTTCAAGCTGCTGGTCAGTTCTGAAACAAAAAAAGCAACAAATGAAGGTAAGTAGGTTTTACTTTTTAAAATACTTTTGTAGATATGGGTGGTCTTCTTTGGTGGTCTTCTTTGGTGATCAACCATAGCCGAGTAAGATTGTCTTCCATAAACACGGTCTTAACAGTGACTATGGAGGCCAGTTCTGGATCCACACATCCTTATACCAGTGTTTTTCAACCACTGTTCCGTGGCACACTAGTGTGCCGCGAGATGTTGCCTGGTGTGCCGTGGGAAAAATTGAAAAATTACTTTATATATAGTCAATATAGGCACAGAGTTAAAAAAAATTTAACATTTTCTAATGGTGGTGTGCCTCGTGATTTTTTTCATGAAACAAGTGTGCCTTTGCACAAAAAAGGTTGAAAAACACTGCCTTATACAATGGGGACATAGGTGGGAGTTGATCATGGTGAGGGTTTGCAAAGCTTGCCTTCCCCTTAGCACGTTTCTTCCTTTCATCCTGAGTTTGAGCGTCTTCAAAGTCCATGACACCTTTGGTAAAGGCTGTTCTCCAATTGGAGCGCTCACAGGCCAGGGTTTCCCAGTTGTCAGTGTTTATACTACATTTTTTTAGATTCACCTTGAGAGAGTCTTTAAACTTCTTTTGTTGACCACCAGCATTACGCTTTCCATTTCTAAGTTCGGAATGGAGTAGTTGCTTTGGAAGAAGATAATCAGGCATCCGAACAGGTTTTACTTTTTAAAATACTTTTGTAGATATGGGTATCTCAATTATGGCATGTAATGCTATGCTATAAGTTTTGCAAGGCCGCTTGCTAAACCAGCATAGTTATAAATTTCTATACCCTTGTTTGCAAGTAACATATATAATTGGGTAAATCACTAGGAATGTGAAGAGAGAAGTGGGAATCATATGCAAGGGTCAGCCTTTATTCAGCGAAGCAAAATTGGGGTGCCATGGCAATAGGACAGTGGTTGAGATACAGCTACTATGGGCATGACCCAGCCTTCCCAGGAGACAAATTTATGATTCCACTAGTTAAATGTTGCATCCAGTGAAATCTGAGGGGATCTTTTAGAAGTAGCCACCTCATATTTATTGACACTGTGAAATCCACAAGATAAGAATTGAGAAGGGCAGAGGGCCTTGGTGGGTGCGGTGGTGCCAATAGGTGCCATACTGGGGCCCCCAGAAATAGGAGGATATTTGCCATTTTGCCATCTAATGGTGAATATCCAATTAAATATAACTTTAATTCCCTATTAACCAGTAAAAGAACAACGATTCACTCTTCCAAAAAAAATTGTAATGTATAAAAATGACAGTGGATCACATGGTTGTGGATTGTCCATGTTAAGGTAGTTGGAGAAAGTCCAATGTTCAGTTATGTCCAGAAGTTTGTATATGTATAATGTGGCAAGGGTGCCTAGATATTAGGAACATTTGTACACCTATGAAGAAATCAAAAGTGAAAGCTGGTTTGACTTTAGTTCACAATGTAAATAGGTTTATTTAGAAACTTAATAAAAAAAATTGTGTGGACAAGCGGTGAGTTGGGGGGGGGGCTGTGGTTCCTCCAGATTTCATTGGACTCCCAACTGCTAGTTCCAGCGATATCTGAAGGGCGCTAGCTTCGCTGCCCCTGGGAAACTTGGCCCTGGTGAATCACTTGCTGAGCAATAAAAGTGAAGCCTCCCCCCTCCTTTAGTGTCTTCATTTGACATAACAGTTATTCATATACGGAAGCAGGAAGTGATTTACCTTTTCTGTGCTGGTTACATCTCCAGGTTCCTGATGGCTTCTTTGCACACTTCTATGCTGTTTGTGAACACATCAGCCCTGTTCTGGCATGGGGCTTCCTTGGTCCCAGGAATTCTCTGTATGAATTATGCAACTTCTTCAAGGTATGCTGCTTCATTACATCAGGAGAGCTCGTTGCCGCTAATTTGATACTATTACCAATTTTATGTATATAAAAACAGGCAAAATGAGAAAGAAATACTTCTGTAATAAATCTCGGAGCCTGGCGATTATCACAAATAAGTGAATTTGCTTTGTGTTTGTTTTTACCAGGACCAGGTTCTCTATTTCCTGAAAGACATTTTTGACTTTGAAAAGGTACGGTACTCCACTATAGATAACCTAGCGGAAGACCTTATGCAGCTGCTGATTCGACACACCGATCTTCTCTTGGCTAACCTCGGAGCCGACTCCCTAAGGCATTCCAGTGGCCTTGTTAGTGGATGCGGGGACACGGCAGCCAGTGGCGTTGTGGAAGCTAAAGCGCAATAGGTTTCTCCTTTTCGTTCTTAATGTGAGCACAATTTTTTTCCCCGTTTTCTCCCTCAAGGGAAGCTGCCATCGCTTCGGCTTTGTTTTTGGTTTCTTTCTTTTTTCCTCTTCTTTTTAGCAAGTACCTGATATCTACAGTGTTGTTAAATATGGACTCAGGGAAGTTTTAAAAAAATGGAAATAATTACTTGTGGGGGGAGAGATATTGCATATGTTTGGAACAGGTAGCTTAACCGTCACTGGATTTATATGTAATATATCCCAACATATATATATATTTTTAAACGGCTAAGTGAAATGTATTTGTGGAAATACTGTGAATTTCCTCTGGTATTGTTTGTGGCTGAAAGTGATGCAAAGAAATGTGGTATGTAGTATACAAGTTTTTCTTGAAGGTTTTCACTGTTTGAATTACCCAGTACAAAGTCTCAAAAGCTCTACCTGACCCTGGCCACACACTTGCCAAGTTATACATTTATTGTTATTTCTACTTAAATGAAGTGCAATATAATGACACTTAGAGTGACAAATGATTTAACTTTGCCTTGAAAATGTATTTTGTGTGTATAAGCTATAGCTCATTATGTAGCAAAATAAATCGGTGCATTCAGCCTTTGGGCAGCAATGCGGTTCTATACGCTTTTTTTTTTTTTTTTTTACAAAAAAAATAGAGTACGAAGCTCATATTTTTATGTCAATTACCCTTCACTGATATTTTACATTGGAAATCACAGTCTGGGGAGGCCTTAAACAAAGCTGTTAAATAATTTAATAATCGGTTGAATCCCCTCACATCTTTAGAGAGCTTTTAAAACTTTTTACTAGTTGTGAATAAGCTAGAATCATGTCTTGTTCGAATGTATCATTAAAGTATATTTTTTTGGGGGGGGAATGTTATGTCAAAAACGATAATCATGCAACAGACTTAAATACATGTTCCTTTTGTCATTTTAAATTTTGTCTTCGTCTCTTTTGAAAATTCTGGGATTCAGTTTACGAAGTGACTCTTAGAAAAAGCAAAACTTCACACCTAGGCTTGCACAATACAACCATAAAATGGGATATCAGAATAAAATGATACTACAGTAAAATAATGTGAAGGCCTGGGCATATGAAAGGATTCCACCTGCTTCTGGAAAGAGAAGAAAGATTGAACCAGGTGAAGCTCTTGGTGGGGAGGGGGGGATTTTAAAGACAGCAGAAAAGACTCTTGGTTATCATCACTGCACCTCACAAGGTGGCAGAACCTGGAGCAGGACCTTTGATGCTGATCTGAATCCTATTTTGCTTGCAGGAAAAGGTAATCTGGCCCTAAACTGTTTGGTGCTTTCTAGGTCAAAACCAGCACTTTCTTCAGTAATGGACCGGAAGCCAATTTAACTCTTTTAAAGAACTATTGAGCTTTCGTTCCAAGCTGCCAGTCCCCTTATATAACTCTGCTGCGCTATTTGCATTAACTCCACATCCAGCAATCTTCAAAAGCTATCATCCCACAGTAATCTAAATTGATACAGTGGTACCTCGATTTTCGAACTTAATCCGTTCTTAAACCGAAACCCTTCTTAAACCAAGGCGTGCTTTCCCTAATGAGGCCTCCTGCCGCCGGTGCCCTTCCATCATTTGGATTCCGTTCTTAGACCGAGGTAAAGTTCTCACACCGGGACACTACCGTATTTCTGGTTTTGCGGAGTTTGTAAACCAAATCGTTCTAAAACCAGACTGTTCTTAAACCGAGGTAGCACTGTATTACCAGTGTGTGGATAACTGTGATCAGGCTGTAGAGATATAATAGCACCCTCCCACCAAACCGTGTGCATGTTCAAAAACAGGTTGAATACCAGTCCCACCAGCCCACGGTACTTCTGCCTTGTCTGGATTCAGTTTTAGGTACTGTGATCATAGTATGCCTATGTCTAGAGAACTACACTAATTGTTAAACTTGAAAGTCTGCATACTATTTGTGACATTTTGGACTCGCCTAATAAAATGTATTGCCCTAACGCAGATTTTGGGATTTTGCTTTTGGTGTTGCTGTTTCTTTTGTGTATCTGGGCTGAATCCAAAGTGCTGGTCTTGCCCTGAAACACCTACAGTTTAGGAAACTTCTCTACAAATCTCCCTGGTTACAATGATCTCTGGATAAAATCCTGCTCTAGCTGCCTTGCTTGCTTGTACTTGTGGCTGGCATTCACTAGAGCTGGTATTGCCAACATGGCTTCCATGGGTGCACATGTTTCTGATGTCTGCAGGGTCCCTTCTTCAGAGGAAATAGACTTGAAAGTAGCATTGTGTTACAGCCAATAGGTGTGTGTGTGCGTGTGTGTGTGCGCATGCTGCCCATGCCAATTTCTCCAGTTTGAAAATGTGCCCTGGGCCCATAAACGTTATACTAGAAATAGAACTTTTTGGTCATAGGATGGTCTCTCTGAAGTCTGCATGTTTAGTTCCTGGAAGCCAGCCAAAGCCATTTTCTTTCACTGAGGCTTTGGGAAGTAATTAATCTATTACTTCTTTTACCCCAATCCTTTCTTCCCTCTATGCCATATAAAAATCATGTATAGCTTCATGTTTCCTTTTTTATTTTAATTTGGATTTTAAAAAATTTATTGTACACTACGTCATGGGCCCCTTTTGGGAAAATGTAGGGCTGGTATTATACAGTATTAAAATTCCATTTTTTCCTCTAGTTACAAGCTGCCTGAATAATCAGTTTCTCGTTCAGCCAAGGA
This sequence comes from Lacerta agilis, assembly GCF_009819535.1. Classification (NCBI taxonomy): domain Eukaryota; kingdom Metazoa; phylum Chordata; class Lepidosauria; order Squamata; family Lacertidae; genus Lacerta; species Lacerta agilis. The sequence continues at coordinate 30,026,861 of NC_046317.1, read as the reverse complement.
GGAAACCTACAGGATTTGTAGTCGCTGTTCTGAAATAAGAATTGTGACAGACTTTCTGCATCAACATTCTTACGTTTAGGTTGATTCCAGTTACAAGCTGGTTAACTTACAGTGTGCATGTATGCAACATGGCATAGTCATCTGTATTCATCTTAATAAATGGCTCAGATGTATCATGGAAGTTGAGGCCGACCGTGACAGTCAGGGGGCGAGGAAGTCAACATGATACAGAATTAGCTGGCAGCTGTTTCTCTGAACTGCCAAGTTCATGCTAATACTGATATGTGGGGAACTATATCTGCATACAGCAAGGGAGAGAGAAGACCTTTTTTTCAGTCCAGGGGGGGCCAATGTTTTGTCATAGGGAATTTGCTGGGGGCTGCCTACCAGTGGTGATTGTGGCAAAACAGCATCTGTGGAGCAATTGTTGTGATCCTTGCCTTCGTACAGCAGGCTACATTCAAGCTGTGCTCAATTCATTTGTGTGTTTTTACACAGGTAACCTCTCCATCCAAGCAAGTAAATGTGATGTAACTGCCTCCTCCTCCCCCCCCCCCTTTACAGGGGCAAAATTCCAGCCAGGCAAAAGTATACATGGGGATGGAACCAGAGTCAGGAAGGGAAGCAGCATGGCCTGGATGTGGACTGCATGTGTGGTCTCAAGGGTCAGATAGACTTGGAGGGCTGCATTTAGCCCCCAGGCCTGAAGTTCCCCACCCCCCAGCACACACGCATCAAATAGGTTTATCCATCTCCCTGTCCAGTGTTTCATGAGTCAGCATGGGAAAGTGCACCAAAGCCGGTACGATGAGCCGACAGCTATAGGCAACACATAGGTGAACATGGGAAGTTGCCTTATACAGTACTGAGTCAGACCACTGGTTCATCTAGCTCAGTCTTGCTTCCACTGAATGGCGGAAGCTGTCCAAGGTTTCAGCCAAAGAGTCACTCTCAGCCCTGCCTGAGGTGCTGTCTAAGGCAGCCCTACCTTGATGCTCTTACCACTGAGCTACTTCCTTCTCTACAGCTGCACCCTCATTCCGTTCACACAAACTGGCGCTGCAGAATGCTATCTGTGACTGACAACAGCTATAAAGTGGGAGTCTGAAGCCAGCGAACAGAGGTAATGATGGAAGAAAGCAAGTACAGTAAGCCTGCAACTTATGCACATATAACTTGTGTGCATTCAGCTTTACATGCTTGGCCAAAAAAAAAAGATTAAAAAATTAAAAGGGGTGTGGTGGGTGTCTAGGGGGGGGGAAGGCTTTGGCAATCCCACCCACCATTGAACCTAAACAAAAGATAAGGAGGGAGCGAGGGACAAGGGAAAGGAGGAGGAAGCAAGGAGAAAATAGAACTCGTGGAAGTTGAGGTTGATGGAGAGGAAGATGGGTCAAAGCTTGAAGCAGGAAGATGGGTCAAAGCTTGAAGCAGGAAAGGGAAGCGGAGGTTGTTAATTTCAACTGCTGTATAGCACATTTATGGCACTGCTGCTGCTCAGTCAGCATCTATCAGCTGGGAATTGGTTAGAAGTGTGGAATATGCAGTGGAATCAAGGTTAAATGCCACAACCAGTAATGCAACACACAGAAGGTTCTTCCTCTTTTCATACAGATAAAGGAGCAAGAGTCTTGGATGTGCCCCACTACAGTTTAGTAGTTTTCACTGCAGCCTGGATTTATATGCTTGTAACCTTGTTTTTAGCCCTGTCCACATAGTAACTGGAAGAATATTGACTATTTTTGTCCACCTTGTATTCTCAAGGAATCAAATATTATTGAACAAATAAGTAAAATAATTCCTCTTTATTTCTATAGAATAAGATGTCCATAGCTGCCCCCAGTGTACTGTCTTTTGTGAGAGAAACAGAATGGAAAGAAGTGGAAAGAATAGCATAGTCCCAAAAAGCAATTAAATCTCTCTTTCTGCTGCCATCTACTCTGCAAAGTAATTCAGGAGCAGAAGTAACTGGTTCTTGGTGTTCAAGCATTAATTTCAACAATTGCATCCTTGCAAGTGTGAAAGGAATGGCTTTTAAAATGTGCCTGTGGGAGGAGGGATTTACTGGTTTGTTTTGCTTTTGTTATATTACGAATTTATTTTTTCATTTTGTATTTTTATGCTGTGAACCACTCTGTGATCTTCAGATGAAGCATGGCATTCAAATTTAACAAAAAATAAAATAAAATAAATGCTGATGTTTATAGTGGGCTGATCCTATATTCTGAACACTAGCAAAATATTCAGAACACACAAATACTTTATACAGTAGTCATAATTGGAACAGACCCATTGAAAAGAAACACACATTTATTTCAGTGGGTCTACTTGGGTGTATGAAGGGACGCGGGTGGCGCTGTGGGTTAAACCACAGAGCCTAGGGCTTGCTGATCAGAAGGTTGGCGGTTCGAATCCCTGCGATGGGGTGAGCTCCCGTTGCTCGGTCCCAGCTCCTGCCCACCTAGCAGTTCGAAAGCACGTCAAAAGTGCAAGTAGATAAATAGGTACCGCTCTGGCGGGAAGGTAAACAGCGTTTCTGTGCGCTGCTCTGGTTCGCCAGAAGTGGCTTAGTCATGCTGGCCACATGACCCAGAAGCTGTACGCCAGCTCCCTCGGCCAGTAACGCGAGATGAGCGCCACAACCCCAGAGTCGGACACGACTGGACCTGATGGTCAGGGGTCCCTTTATCTTTACTCAGAGTATGAGTAATGCTGGCTATCACCCATATAGATAGGGTACTGAGTGGACTTCAGGCTGCTACAATTATCTGGTAAGTTACTATTATTAGTTCCTTGCTCTCTGTCAGTTTAGAGCTATAAAAAAGCCACCAGGATCTCAGAGTCAGAACAGGTTTTTTCCCCTAATATACAAAAGTGAAGCTTGTCAGGAGTTGATCCACTGCCCTAAAGTACCGCCATCAACTGGACCAGAAATACTTGTGTGCGTGAAGGGAGAAGGGGGGAAATACATTTTCAAGTCTTGATAAGTAAGTATTTTTCTAACTGCTAAGTAATGACTGCACGAGTGCCTTTTAGATCTAACTGATCTGTTTTGAGTGACACACTGATATTTGGGGAGGGGGAGGGGGAATGCCTGTTTATGTGGACATATTTGTTGAAGAATGGTGGTGACCCTACGGAGTCTAGTATATAAGGCATGGTAGAAGCTGAGGGCTAAGTGGGTCTGTGTTTTTGGAGAATAAACGAGGTTTACATGTTGGACCTCAGCAGATGACCTCCCCACCCCCCCAAAAAAAATAATCGATGGGCATTGCCATGTGCGGGTTGGGGCTTACCTGCTCCCTCCCAATATTTTATTCCGGAGCAACCAGTCCTTGGAGGAAATGCACTCTGCACCTGGTCAAGGACACTTTTTGCAGCGCAGAATGAGTGTTGGCAGGGATGCCGGCTCAAAATGATAGCCTGGTCTCTTCCCCATTACCCCCGCTTTTCATTTTGCCAGAGCCCCCCACCGCTCCAGGACGGCCGGGGAATTCTCCAGTTTCCCCGAGTCCCAGGGTGTATTTATAGCTTCACGGCGCTTCCAGCCTAAAATAACCCGGCTGGGCCAGAGAGAGGGGCCCATGCGGCGCGGCCAGGGCGCTGAGAGAGGAGGAGGAGGGGGCGACCAGGGCGCGCGTGTGCTGCGTCGGGACAGCTGCAGCCGGGCCGGGGCTCGCTTGGAATGCGGGAGCGGGCTGCGCACCGGGACTTTTATGGAAACTTGCAGAGCCCGGCGCTGCTGAAGCCGCAGCCAAGGGGCGCGCGGCGGCGGCGGCAGCAACAGCACCACCACCACCAGCAGACGGTAACAGCAGCAGCAGCAGCAGCATCAGAAGCAGAGCAGCTTCCCAGCTTTCCTCACGCCCACCCAGCCGCTGGGATTATCTGGAGACGCAGAGCGAAGCGCGCAGGGGGCTCTCAGGTACGGGAAGCTGCCTTTGGGGGCACGAGAGAGTGTTTTGTTTTATTCTGGCGCGAAGGTCGGCCTGAGAGGCGGGTGTTTTGGCGCGCAATGTTGCGAGGGAGTCACAGAGGGGACGGTTCCCTTTGGGCTCAGGTTCCCTTTGGCTTGACCTTGTCCAACTTGACTTGTATTTTGTCATTAATTCGGTCTTCCTGTTACAGGAGAGAGGGAGTGCTAGCAAACCCCCTCCGTTCCCCATGGATTTTTTTTTTTTTTTGCAGTGAAAATTGCTCCCCCCCCCCCTTTCTCTCCACCAGTCAGCGCGATTTGTTTCACGTCTCCTCAGACGGTCGAATTTCTCTGTCGTTCTTCTCTCTCTCCCCACACCCACCCGTCGCAGGGCTTCAGTTTCCCTTGCCGTCCGAAGAGCAACAGTTGGCTCACATTCTTGTCTAGACTAGAAACGGTTTTTATTTGGAAGAACATTCTGGGGACTTCACTGTGGGTCCCTTTGCAGCTTCTGAGTTGGTCGGGCTTGTTGTGCATTAACACCCCTGAAGAAGTAGGCTGTTGCTTGTGTGGCACCGCCGGGACAGGCTAATAAATCCTTTTCCAACGAGGGCCCTCTTCTATTCTGAAACAAAACTCCCTTGGACATACCGCAACGCTCAAAATCCGGAGCCAACAGCTCTCACTTTTTTATTATTATTAACGGAATGACAATTGAATGCAACTTTTCCAGGGCGAGGGGTTGGTTGTGGAAGGGAGTTGAACTAAGTCCTGGAGAGAACATCTTGGATTAATGCAGGTGCCTTTTCTGCTTTCCAGAGGTCAGAAACCTTTTGCTGAAAGGTGTGGAACTGATCAGTGGCTAAGGAGATGACAACTAGGAATAAGGTGCTGAGCTAATATTAGCAGCCAAGGGGGTGGCAGCAGCAGCAGCAGCAGCGATAGTGTCGCCAGATAAGTGGGTGGGTGATCTCTAAACCAGGCTCAGCAAACCTTTCTTGCTCTTGTCATTTGTTCATCTTGTAGCGGTGATTTCGCCTTGCTTTGCACTTATGAGATATGAGAAAGCTGGTCTGGGTGACACTGATAATCTTCATAATTCATTAAAAGTTGCTCCTCAAAGTTTCAAGTGTTTTAGCTGCTTGTATCCGCTGCGTAGCCTTTTTCCATACTGAAATGTACAGAGAAAGATATACCGGTAATCATAAATGGAAAGGCAAAATGTTAATTGGTCAGTGGAACCAAAGGAAACCTAAACTAGAAAGCCCAAAGCTTCTTGTTTAGGAGATATATCTTTTACAAGTGAATCAGGGGTGTGAGGTTTGTGCATAAAATATCAGCTGCTTTTAGGTAGAATATTTTGAATTTAAGACTTTTTGAATAAGAGGTGTGTGATACGAGGCTATGCACTTTTATGAATGTCTAACAGGCTACTTTCATAAATATTTTTGTAGTTGCATAAAAAAAACCCAGATTTGCTGCTGAAACAGAAAAATGCATTTTGTTTCGTGTGCCAATATATCTTCAACCATACTTTCTATTAAACAAGGTGGGGGGCGGGCAACCGTGGTTGCCTTCTTTTTTGTATCATCATGTAGCTGACCTATTTTACTAAGTGAAACTTATTTTTCATTGTGACACTTCTCAAAGCTCTGGTGGTATTTTATTGCAAGGAGGTCTGTGTGAATGCCAACCCAGCTGGAGCAGTTTCTCTGTAAAACCCTAAATGTATATATATGCAACTAATGGTCAAAACTATTATGTGATTGGCAAAGTGCACAATCAGATCTGACCCCTGCAATGAACCTACTAGATAAGCCTTTCCCAACCTGCTTCCCTCTAGAAGTTTTGGACTACAATTCCCATCATCCAGGGTTTACCTGAGAAATTTTGACATCAGAGGCGAATCACAAATTGGCATGATAAGGAGTGAGTTAAAATCTATGTCAAGAACAAGGAAGGACTAAAGATCTACATCAGGATCTGTTGCCTCTGTGGATCCTGCCTCCTGAGGCAGTTGCCTCATCTTGCCTCTTGGGTGGAATGGTCCTGCCACCATTGGCTGTTCTGTCTGGGACTGATGGAAACTGTGGTCTAAAACATCTGCACTGTATTTCAGTACTGTCCATGCTGACTAGAGATGGCTTTCCAGGGTTTCAGACAGGCTTTTCTCCCAGCTCTACCTAGAGACTCTGAGGATTGAATTTGATACCTTTTGCACATAAATAACATGTTCTGCCACTGAGCTATGACTCTCCCTCAGGTAGCCTGCCTGATATCTGGTTTCTGTGCAGGCCCAACTGTCATCAACATCATATACACTTACAGGTTCCTGATAGACAGTTTTGGGATTTAAAGAAAACTGCCATTTTATTATAATTATTGTGTATTTATGCGTACCTAGAATATCTCCCAAGTATGTAGAAGCCACTACCTTCTTTTTGGCTGCCCCATTTCACTGCAACACTGGTAAGTGCTCAACCACATGAGTAATTAGAGGGAACCTGCAACAAAATGTTTCAGTGTATCTTCACCTCCATGTCACCAAGGTTAGCTGGCCCTCAAGTGACAATGCTGGATCCAGGACTCCCCAAAGACCTCGTCCAGAACAGACTGCATACTACTCACTTCCTGACCATGGGAACCACCTACCTGCAGTGCATCCGTCTTGTCAGGATTCAGCCTTGGTTTACTGGCCTTCATTGAGCCCATTACCAAACCCAGGCACCAGTCCAGCACCTACGTAGCCTCACATGACTCAGATGACAAACAGACCTGTGTTTCATTGGTACACTGATGACAGCTCACTCCAAATCTTCTGATGACCTCACTTAGCAGTTTCATCCACCTGTTGAAGAGCATGGGAGTCACAATGAATAATACCTTGCAGGACTTCACAGTACAGCTGTTGGGGCCCAAGCAGAAGTCCCCCAATTTTACTTTCTAAAAATGACTCAGGAAGTAGGAATTGTGTCATCATGCCTGCAACTCCCATTACACAGAATCAATCCAGCAAGATACCATGATTGATAGCATCAAAAACCTTGGAGAGATCCAAGAGAATCAGCAGGTTTTGTTCTCCCTATCTCTCTCCATACACCATCAGACGACCAAGGGTTGTTTCAGTTCCAGCCAGCCCTGAACATGGATGAAACAGGCCACCATCTTCTCAGGTACCTTGTCCCTAAAAGGGGGATACCAGTGACTAGGTGATAGTTGTTAGTCTCATGAATCCAAATAGGGCTTCTTAAGGAACAGCTATGCTGCAGCTCCCAGCACCTTCACACAAAGAAGAATCCATGACCACATGAACCCACCAAGTCAATCCCCTCCAGATAGTACTGATCAAGAGCAATCCTGTTTTGAACTAGGTAAAATAGTTTATTATAACAGTTTATTTGCAGTTGTTATGTGAATATTTAAATTGAATGTATTCTGGTTTAACTGCAGTAAGCTACCAGGACTAGGGTGGTAATCTGAAAGCTCCCTAGAAAATCCGAGTTTTGAGGAGGGACTGAAAAGGAAGTCAAGAATAGTAGTTGCATTCCAATAATAAGGGGCAACAAGGGAAAAATGGCTGGCACCATTTAAGGGAACTGGAGACCTTCGGATAGCTGCTGGTGCGTATAAATGTATAGGACTGCTTGTACTTTTTATTTTATTTTTAAGAAAGCAGTGCCCCCATGCCATATGGCATATTGCTTTTGAAACTGAAGGGAATTATAACACCCAGCTTTTTTATTATGATGCAGAGTTCAAAGGCAAAAGAGAGAGAGTAGAACATTCTTCTGACTGCAGAAACTCTCTTGTATGACCCAAGCAGCTATTTGAATCCTGGCCTAAGATTTATTTTTTTAATAGGACTATTCAAGGCAGATACAAAGCGGTGTTTCTAAAAATGTTATAAAGTGACCCAGAAATTTGGGGTGGGGGTGCCGAGGAAGTTATGTTGTTCTTCAGTACCTTGGAGCACGTTGTTTTCCGATGCCTGTTCCGAATTGTTGGTATCCTGGGAATAATCCTTTGGTCCCAATGGTGGCAGCTATTGGTTAACTTGACATCTGCAAGTCACTACTGGAATGAAAACTGCTAGGCTTTGCACATTCATATTTCGTTCATATGCTAGGCAATGAAGCTGGTTTCATTGTTTTCTGTGTTTGCGGTTTTACTGGTAGCAGTGGATGAGCATTTTTGTCTTTTGTGCAGCCTCCTCTTCTTGCCATCATAAAATAATGCAACATCACTGTTTGTAGATTCTGATGGGAAAATAAAAAGGGGTCAGATGGTGTGGTGTATGTGTGATGACTTCCACATATGGATGTGGAAAAAGTAATTCAGTTAACAAGATCAAGGAAGATGTTTTGGAACAATGTGCTCCTTTTTCTAATTTATGTGCTTCAAGTTTGCAGTGAAATGGAAACTGGCAGCTATTGTCCAGGACATGCTGTTAAGGACTTTTTTTTTTAAGTAGACATATAATGACTGGACAACCACCACAACCTAAACCCTAAAACCTGAAATAAAGTAAAACTCAATGCGGAATGTAATGCTGAATATAAAATTCAGCTCGGTGAAGCCTTTGAAAAGTTCAAGAGATCACATGGGAATTGTATAAAGCAGCCAGCAAGCTTTAAAAAAAAAAGTGACCCGACTGGTGGAGTGATGGGGAATTAATGATTTTGAGGCAACTCTGTCCACTTGATGGCATAAGCTCTATTTCTACAGCCTTGCATGGTATAATGCAAGGATCAGGAACATGTGGTCCTCCAGATGTTGCTGGATTGAATATTCCAGCATCCTTGATCATTAGCAATGCTGGCTGGGGACTGGTTCCCCATCTCTGCTATAATGGAGTGATTACATTGTGAGCAACAAAATGCCAGTAACACTCAGTAACTCCCTAGTCTACCCTGTCTGATGCTTTTCTAGATGTATCTTTGAATGTTTGTCTAAAATGCCATTTCCTCATTGGTTCATATGGATCTGCCCTATTTATGGCTTTGATTTACTGGTAGATTGCGGGGTGATCTCTGACCCCCCGGTGATCTCCTTCCCCACCCAATAAGGGGAAAAACAACAACTGTGGATTCCTAAAAAGCTCAACAACTTTGCCTTTCCCAGAAAAGCTCAACAACTTTGGTCCATTCAACGACAATGGGTATTTTGATCCCATCCCTGTTCCCACATAAGATCAACAACATTCTGTAGCTTGACCATGGATTAGACATGAGCTACTCCTGAATTGTGGAGGATTACATCTTTTTACTCTGGTCAACAGAGTGTGGTTTGCCTGAATATATATAAAAAAGATTTAAAAAGAGCCAGCAGGCTGAACTTCAATGTGCTTTAAGAATAAAGTGATTTTGAAAAGTGAAAGAAAGAAATGAGGAAATGGGGTAGGGTTCCTAATTAAGTAACTATCCTTGCCTTTTTTTTTTTACAAACTTGTAATTCAGGTCTTGTTAAATCTGCACACGTTGCCAGGTGTTCAGGCAGTGTTATTTGCCAGAAGTGCTTGTTCTCACTTGTGTTGAAACAAGAATACTGGTACATTTTGTTTTACATGTCGATCCTTTCTGTGAGGATCCATTTCTGTTATTGGTGTGCTATTGAACTGTTGCAATAGCCTTCAACTTAACATTACTTCCTACCGGATGACCATTTGACTGCATCTTGATGTTATTATGTATAGCTGACATGTCCTCTTCCCCCTGAAGTACTATGCAAGCTATAGCTTGAGGAACAACCCACAAGAAGGGCTAAAATGGTAAATCAAGAGAAGGAGAGCACCCAAGGCATGCCTTTTGCAAATGTCAGAGCACCTAGTCTCTTACTTTTTAAAGACTGTGCAGAAAAATAGCTTATGATTATTTAAGTTTATGATTATATATACACACACACACACACACACACACACACACATATATATATATATATATATATATATATATATATATATATATATATATATATATCCCCTCCATGTGCACACATGCAGAATGTTATGTTTTTTCCATTTTTTTATTGTTTTGACTGTCAAAATCTTCAGCAAGAAGTATATAGCCCTGTTTTGTTTTGTTTTTTTGTTTACAATCAACTGCATTAGCACAATGATGTGTGCATGCAAACACATCTATGCAAGGGCACCCAACTAGCACCCAACAGCAGCAATTGTATGTGTTGCCTCTGTCCCTTTACAGAGGCATTACATCAGCACACCTGTTCTGTAAGAGGATGTTTTGCCTGCTGTACTCTCATCACTTAGAATCTCTAAGTATTAACCTTACTGAGCCTGGCAGAGGGGGAAAGAGCAGCCTTGGCTGGTCAGAGACCTTCTGCTATTGTAGAGCAGCTAGCAGGAAGAAAGTAAATAATGATAGCTCCATTGGCTTCTTGAGCTGCCATAAATCCTTTTAGCAGCCAGAAGATCCTACATCTATTTGTCACCTATGTAACACATACATGACAAATATGAAATGTTGGATCAAATAATAGACTATTCATAAATCAGATTATTAATGCCTAGTGAATCTACCATCTCCTATACTGAAGAGGCTATCCATATTGTCGAATGGCACCTGCCTTCTTTCAGGCATGTACTATTTGGACAGACGTTCACAATATGAATTTATCTTTTTAATCAACCAGTATCTACACATTTCCCCCACATTTTAAATTGTTTGATATATATATTTATCATATCAGTTGTAAGCTGTCTTGATGTACTTCATGTGGACTATAAATTCCTGCATGTAATTATGCATGTAGGTACATTAATGCATAGAAAGAGTTTTGTGAATAGAGTTCCCCCCCCCCAAGCTATTATTAAAAGCAAAGTTGCTATCATAGAGATGCCTGTCAGCACCTTACATGCATAGCCTGCTCATGTATCCACATTCAGAAGCATGTTGAATAGTTGAGCTGCATGGCTGGAAAAAGGTGAAGAGGTTATTCCAGAAAAACATATAAAATTCAAATACTCCCCTCCTCTTTTTTTTTTTTTTTTAAAAAAAGAAGTATGTGCTGTAGAATTTTCAGAAAAGAGATAAATGTTCAAAATGCTTCTGTTGTATAGAAAATATATATTTGGAGACAGTGCGAATAGAGAACCAATGTTAACTTTGAATAGTAAAACAATGCAACAGCTCACACGTGGCACTTCTTAAACTCTGACTCCTGGCTACTTATCTGTTTTAAGAGTGGCACTCATCATGTGCCCCTTTTCCAATGGGAATGATGTTATCAAAATAATAGCGCTTAAATGCCATAAACATTGCTGCTTGACTTTTTATGGTTGCAATGACAGTGCAATTGGAATGCTAGCCCTTACCCCCAATTTTCTTCCAAAATGGTTTTTGATGGAGTATACTCTCCATAGTACTCTGGCTGCAGCCCATATAAAGCTGTTTCTGTATATTACTGGCATAAAACTGTCGTCACTTGCCTAGGAAGCAAGACAGGGTTGGAAAAACTTGTTTTCTACATAGGGTTGGATTAAGGGAGTGCCTGCCTGCCAACCTGCCTTCAAACTTCTGTCCCTTTAAGAGAAGCAAACTGCATATGTATAAATATGCATTATTTAAAATCCAATGGATAGTTTCCTAATGGATAAACAACTTTGGGGTGCGGCAATGAAGTGGAGGAAAGATGAAGGGAGTTTAACTCCTTCTATCCCTACCCAGTATTATCTTCCCAAGCAGCTTGTATCTCACATCGCCACCTGTATTTTGGACCAGCTGCATTTTCTGGATGGTCTTCATGGGCAGCCCCATGTAGACCACACCACAGCAGCCTAATCTGAAGCATGAAATACTGGTCTGGTTTAGCCTCCCATGTGTGCAGCTAGTGTATAAGGCAAAACTGGTAAAAAGCGTTCCTTGGCAACTGTTGCAATCTAGCCATTTAGAACTTGGGCTGAATCCAGATTGCAAACAGGCTGTTGCAGGAAGGGCAACCCTGCCCAGAACAGGCTGTACACCTTATTCCTGTCCAAAAATGTCAATTTCTTGTCTGGATTTAGCTTCTTATTAAGTGAAATAATAATTGTGAGTCGAGGCCCCGCTCCCCACTTTGTGATGAAATAAGACACATGGACACCAGTAATTTAGGTTAATGGGCTAAAAAAAGGTCACAGCTTTATTGGTTACAGAATGTGAGTGGTATGGCTTTTAGGCACTGGATCCGAACCGACTATACTTGACTCCTGCCCGCTCTGCAGGGAGTCACACAAGGGTTAACAACCTGTAGGGGGAGCTTGTTGATGCAAATCAACTGGAAGCTTTTCCCTAGAATCACGGGAGGGTCATGCCATGGCCCTAGCCACCACCTGGGCAATCAGACAGGAACCATGACCACTGGATTCCTTTAATGGAATACCCTTCAAGGGGAGGGGTAGGTGAAGGCCACAACCTCCCCTCCGACACACAGTACATTTTCCAATGCCTAACCACCAAACCTTACAAAGTTGTGATGATTTGATATGAGGTGAAAAACCAAATGGCTGGTGCCAATCTGCCAAGTGGAAAAAAAATCCTACCAGGCCCCTTGGACAACCAAGGCAAGCAACTGAGGTCCATAGCAAGGTTAGGTGGGGAATGCACGAGAATAGAGGGAGGGAGGGAGGGAGGGAGAGCCATGCGTGCAGGAAACAAAGAGGCTGGGCCATAGTCCGGTGCTCGTTTAAGAGCAGCAAACCATGCCCCCCCCAAGGCAGCCGTATTGGCTGGCTGCGGGCATGACTCAGGTCAGGGACTCTTTGTGATGCAGTGGGCCATCCACGCCCACTGCGAAGTGCAGGAAGCGAGACCCGCTCACAACCCCTCCGCTCGAGTAAGAGGAGAGGCTGTACATACAAGCCACCATGTGCTAACACTCCACATCTGCTACCAAGTGACTCTCCCAAGGCAAAATTACTTCACTCAAGCCAGGGAAGTAATTTCAACTGCAAGAATGTGGGAAGCAGGGGCCATTAGTTTGGTCCCTTGTAGCAGATATTAGGCTTCTTTGAAGCTTTCGCAGGCGGCCAATCTCTTCACATTTTCCCTCTTAACAATTTATGTGAAGGCTTAATCAGGATGCAGATTTTACTGTGGTGATATAATGGGCTAGAAGAAGGAATGGGGTAAATATTAGAAGAATCTGAGATTGAGCTCATTTGCATATGTGTGGTTCGTTCCAGAGCTAATGTGGTTTAGTGGTTTAGAAGGTTTGAACAGGACTGACAAGGCCAAGCCACTTTCTATCTCTCAGCCTAACTTACATAGCAGGTTTGTTTTGAGAATAAAATAGGGAAATGTACTGTGCATGATACCTTGTTTTCCTTGGGGGAAAGATGTGATATAAACAGAATAACACTTCTATGTGGATATGAGGCCTTAATGTTTTATAAGACATGTTTACAAGCTTCCAAGCTCACTGGAAATGTAAATGTACAGTTTGAATTTACTGGGAGGCAGGGGACTCAAGGACCCCACTTTATTCTCTACTGGGATAGATACTGCAGGGACCTAGTTCTTGAGTACAGTGGTACCTCGGGTTACATACACTTCAGGTTACATACTCCGCTAACCCAGAAATAACACTTCAGGTTAAGAACTTTGCTTCAGGATAAGAGCAGAAATCGTGCTCTGGCAGCGCAGCAGCAGCGGGAGGCCCCATTAGCTAAAGTGGTGCTTCAGGTTAAGAACAGTTTCAGGTTAAGAACGGACCTCCGGAACCAATTAAGTACGTAAGGAGAGGGAGAGGGAGAACCACCACCACCCTCCTTAGTAATGTTTATATATATATCAACCAATCTCTTTTTTTCCTTACAAAGGTAAAGCCTGGACACATCCATTTTTGCACACCCCTGCTGCTAGATCACAGAAAGTAGCCATGAATGACGTTGCACAGAAGGCAGAGGTATGTATGGTGTTATGAAGGGGGAAGTAAAAACAATAAACTCTGGCTTTATTATAGTAGCCTAAATTAAATAATATAATATAACCAAGAGTCTTAGATCCTTGATTCTCAACATGTGAAGTGGGCACCTGTAGGGTGACAGGATAGTTGTCAGGGAATGCACACGTCTTAGGGCTCTGCATATTTTCACTCTGTCCAGAAAACTCTGTGAGTTCACATGCACAAGGGAAAAAGGCATGCACAGATCATCATCATCTACGACTGAATGAATGGGGAAGCCACATTTGATAGGATTTCCATTTGTCATGCAAACTGTCCCTAAGATGTGCATCTGACTTCTAGCCCAATAATCATGTGTTTGTGTGTGTACTCCTAAAGCAAAAATAGTAGAGTATTTCAGTTTAAAACAGTACAGTTGTCAAACTGTGAAGTTGTTCTGTGGCATTAAAATAAAAAAGTCTGGTTCAATTAGCAATTGTGTTTTTTTTAAAAAATAACAAGTTTTTCTAGACATGACTGTGATCCATCTGTTATTGGAAGCTTTAAGTTTAGGTTTAATACAAAAACAACTTCATGAGAGCTTCCTTTACCTGTGCAAAAGAAAGAGTCTGTTTTTCTCTTTAAAAACCAACATTGTAAATGCAGCTCAGGTTCCAATTTATTGCCTATCTCTTCAAAAGTCTCACATTCTGTCTAATATTCCATGCAATTTCTCTTCATCTGCTTCTACCATCTTTCTCTTGTCTTTGCCTCCTCCCTGTCTTCACAAAGATTCTGCTTTCTTCGTCTAAACCTGTCCCAAAGTCCTATGTGCCCAAACTTCGAAAGGGTGATGTAAAGGATAAATTTGAAGCCATGCAGAAAGCAAGGGAAGAAAGAAATCAAAGGCGATCTAGAGATGAGAAGCAAAGAAGAAAAGAACAGTATGTTAGAGAAAGAGAATGGAACAGGCGGAAGCAGGAGGTCAATTCCTTTGCAAAAATTCATTTCTGTTACTTTTATTTCCTTTCAAGCTTTTAAAAATAACTTACCAACTTCTACACTGTGGTACAAATAAATATACTTTGATCCAGCTATATAAAGTATTTTATAACCTTGCATAAACTCTCTAGATTTATTTACGTTTTAAATCCTTAAAAAAACCACAACCAAGTGAAAACTGATGTTTCTTGTCCATTATCCAGATGATAGAACTACTTGCTTCTGATGACGAGGAAGAAAAGTCTAAAGTTGAGAAAGCTTATGTTCCAAAACTAACAGGTAAGAATTAAGAGTTAAAGTTAAGAGGTTCGGTAGCTGTGGGTAGTACAGAAGGCTGTGGCTTGCCTCATGACAGGGACAGGAGGGCACAAAGAATGTATCTGACCAACTGCATTGGCTGTCTTCATGCTTCCTTCCAGGACCAATCAAAAAATGCTGGCGGTTATCTCTAAAGCTTTCTATGGTCTACAGCCTTGAGGAACTCCATTAAGCCCCCAGTCAATACATTCCTGCCTCCTTCCTTAGGAGGTGTGTTGCTCTGCATTCTATCTCTTAGATAAATTTACAAAAGCAAGGCTCACTGTGGTGCTGCCTATGCTCTAGAGCAGTGATAGATTAACCTTTTTCCTATGAAGGGCAATTGACCCATGGTGGAAGTCATTCAGGAGCCATACAGCACCACGTGGCTGTATAATACGCTTTCTGTGTGCCATCCCATCCTCTGGACCACATGAAAATTAGGCCAAGGCCAGCAGCATGTCCCCCACAAGCTGCAAGCTCCCTGTCCGAGCTCTAGACTATGCTTCTGTTCAACTTGCTACCTCCTCCTCCTCCTTCGCATTTATAAACCAATATATTTATACTAATGAAAACTAATCAGATGATAAACTGAGCCATTCGTTTTTCCCTTTCGTTTTCCATAGGGACTGTCAAAGGGAAGTTTGCAGAAATGGAAAAGCAGAGGCAGGAGGAAGAAAGGAAAAGAATGGAAGAGGAAAGGAAGCGGAGGATTGAACAAGACATGATAGAGAAAAGGAAAATCCAGAGAGAACTAGCAAAGAAAGCACAAGAGGTAGGCTTATAGTAATTTACAATATCCCATTCAAATGTTAAAATAAAAAACCCTAGCCATGTAAATTATAAACAGCAGTCTTCCACTTCTTACTTCCAAGACAAACAGTGCATTTGAAGTATCAGGTAGTATATAGAGCTTTTAAAAACCTATTTTCCTACCACATCAGTATTTACTATAACTATGTATTCTTCCATTCAATTACGTTGGGCATTTGAAACATTTTGTTTGTTTGCCTACATAGTCACAGAGTGCCATATTCAGCAATGAAGGAGATACAATGTTCTGATGTTTTAAATTGCTGAAAATACAATTTGACCACAGCAGCAAATGTTTATTTACAAAATGGAAGAGTTGCATTTGAAAGTTAGAGACTAATTGACCCTGGCTTGACTGTACTTGGTCCTCTCTGCAGAAAGTGGGTAAAACTAGGGCAAGTTATAAAGTCTCTTACCTACTGTACTGACACTGAATATCAATTCTGTAGCCATTTGTGAATGCATCTAGCCACATCCTTCATTGGGGCGTGTCGTATTTGGTGTGTTGCCTGCATTCTTGGCATTCAGTATTAAAGCGCCATTTTCTTTATGAGAAGTGGGTGCTAGGATCAGGTGCCTCATGCTTTAATTTCCTAATGTATGTATATGTACGAATGACTGGTTGCTATCAGTAAGAAAATGCCTTGTGCTGTGCCGGTACAGCCACACTTATCAAGTCAATTTGCCAGTAATGCTCATATTGCTTTCAGGCTTATAAGATGCAACATGTTGCAAGATGTTGAAATATATGTTTTCTAGTATTTGAACAATGAGAGAAATAGAGAAAAGGTTATGTAAGGCAGCTTTTTACTGGTTTGAATAAGCTAAGAAAGAAAATGCTCATCTATTTGCATACGGAGGGAGAACGGTATGTTATGTTATAAGGTGAATTGCACTGGGAGAATCTGTAAAGCAGGCACGCCCAAACTGCGGCCCTCCAGATGTTTTGGCCTACAACTCCCATGATCCCTAGCTAACAGGACCAGTGGTCAGGGATGATAGGAATTGTAGTCTAAAACATCTGGAGGGCCGAAGTTTGGGCATGCCTGCTGTAAAGGATCTGTATTACTTATTAAAGTGTTTTTTGTATTTTGAAATTGATAATCTATCAGTTCAAAAGCAGTTCTGAGGCCAGTATTTTGTATGAAAAATGATTTGTTTGTTTCATGGGATGAATTGTACAGAAGCAATTAAGATGCCTGTGATCTAACACTAATTTTGGGACACGGCTGTTGTCCAGATCTTGTACTACAAGCCACTGCTCACAACTAGAAAGTAAATACCATTAGAAGTTCGTGTTCCTCAAAGCCACCCATTACAGCATTGAGGAAGGTTGGAGCCCAAATAGCTGCTTGGGTTAACTTGTCTACTGTGCTACTACTGAAAGCTTATTGCAAACAGGATAATTTGTGCAGCCATGCTTTCTTTAAAGCATTCCTTTCCAGCTTAATTCCTAAGAGCTTCTCTAAACATTATGGTCAGAAGCCACCAGAAAGCCCATGCAGTGTTCCCCACTGATTGCATGCTTCACCTTTATACTTCTGTGGAGCTGGCAGTTCCAGAAGTACAGATACTACACATGACAGGAGAGGCAAGATGTTAGCTTTACATGCTGCAGAGCCATAGCTGCAGGGGGGTGGCTAGCCAGGTATTTTGTCCCAGGTGAAGCCTCCATTGGGGTGCCATTGAAGTTACATGCCTGTGTGTGTGTGCAAATGCATGTGAGGAGTGCCAAACTGGGTCTTTGACCCAGGTAAAATAAAGCCTAGTTTCGCCCCTGCATGCTCAGTGTTGTGCTGAATGTTGACATGGGCTTTTGGGTGACCTCCACACAGGCATTGTAGCATTTAAATTTACCCATAACTTTTGATCACTGGAAAGGTGCCCTTTTAGAGTTCTTTCTCTTGTTTTACAATGCAACAAACATTCATTGTTGCTGTAAACAGTAACTAAGCCACCCTTAGCCTGCCAGAAATTCCTGTATTCTCAGTATCATAATGAAAGGTGAAGCATGTGTAATTAAGGTCTAACTGAACAGTTAGCCTTACAGACTGTGGCAAGTAGAGGTTGCCAAATATTTAACTGAAGCAGAGAATGCCTGGGTATTGTGGGATCTAGTATGTAAAGGACGGTTTTACACATTAGATATTCACACTAGATGTTATAGGCACCCTTAAGTAACAATGTACTCCACACCCTGTCAAATGAATGCAGTGTGTGAAATTCAAGAAAACTACCTTTGTTATTGTTGTAATTATATTTATATTTATATCCTGCCTTTCCCCCCAGTCCTAACCCAAACATAGTCCCGGACATTAACCAGGAATCAAGAGCTTGATCCACTCCTATCACATTTGAGTATTTTTAAAGTGATATATGAACATTTTCACATGTGGCTCATAGCTGAAGGACCTACCTATCCATAAATGAGCACAAAATAGGGTTGTGTGACGGAATCACCATATAGATTAAGGCCTTGGCCAGACATTATTCTCCAGGGGGAAATCTCAACCCAGTAATACGTTAGGCTGTGGAGAAAGATACAAATTAGGTGCGCTGTTCTGTGCATAGGTGAATGCAGGCTATCCCTGCTACAGTAGCAAGGATTTTAAAGGCTTTCCAGGACACAGGGACAGGGAGACTGTGCTTTTCCAGTGAACATGCTTCAGCTCAGTTCACCTGTTACCAACCCTTCACCAGCCATCTACTGCAGGTCTCCTGGGGCTTGCTGGTTTTGCTGCTTGCCCGATATGATAAAACAGGGGCTCTGCCCAACACATCACAGGCCATGGTACAAAGTTAGTGGGTTGTGTTCAGTGTGGGAGCTTTCTAGCTGCTGCACATGGTGTACAATGGAGGAGGGCATGCTAAAGTCTGAACCTCTTGCGCAGTTGAGGTAAATACATCTGGAGAGCAATGTCTGACCAGCGGCTGCTTAGATTAGATGTACACACTGGAAGAGCACCTTTTAACGCCACATTTCGATTTGTCATTCGGCACAATATTTTCAATTTTTAAAAATGTTTTTGCAAGGGGGAGCCAAAGAGCCAAAGTAACATTATTGTGTGAAATTCTTATTTAATAGATTGATGAGCAGTTAAACAATTCGGGAAGCGAATCGGCATCGGAGGTAATCAGACTTCTTTACCATGAAACATTCACCTATTTGTGACTCACTGTTTATTACATATCTAGTAATGGCCTGGTTTAACAAAAACACTTGGGAAAGACACGAAAGCACACTTTGCTAGCAGAGTATACTATCAGACTGATCAGTGCTTTCGGCACTCGCCATGAGGTAAATGTGACCAGAATTACAATGACTTTCGCTTCTTTACACTGTGACTTTTCTTGACTCTTTGCCATTTGCCGGTAACCGTTGATGACATGGACACCTGCACATTATTTTACAATGCTGTTTCTTAATCTGTATACTTAATCTGCTTCTGGCTGGGGTGAAGGGAATGGTAGTGTGATACAATTGGAAGGCACCATGTTGCTTAGCCCTATTCTTACAGTAGTGAGAAGTGCATTCTGAAATGAGGTCAGTAGCCCCAAGGTAAATGTTGTGGTCTCATAAACCCTAAGGCTGCTACTGTATTTACTGCTTAAATTGATGTAATGCCATTACAGACACATTGTATGTGGCCTATCTGCAGACAGCACTATGTTGATTCCACTATGGCAGTTGCAATACATCTACATACAGTAATTAACAGAATTAGGATTACATCTACCCGTTATGCTCTGAGACAACTCCCCCCCCCCCAAAAAAGTTGTGGAACAAGTTAATAGCCAAATAATTAACCAGACACAAGTGTCTTAATTAAAGCCAGCTTAGGCTTTCAGAGCTGTTCACTTTCTAAGATTGTCTTTATGAAGTCCTTTGAATTTTTTAATGTTATTTGCCTTGGCCTTATCTTTTAAAATTAAACATCCCCCAAGAAATTGGCTACATTTTAAATGACTAAGATTTAGGTAGTCCCAGATGGGAAAGGACCCTTGCTTGAAGCTAGGCCGATTTGCATCTGGTCAGTACTTGAGTGTAGAATTGCTTGGGAATCCTAGTCTTAAATTCTGTAATGGGAGAAAACATAAAAATCGATTGAATAAAAATGACATTGCTGTGGTTTCTGAATTCCCACCCCCACCCCATGGACTACTTTAAAATTGCTGGTGGATTTGGCAGGCCACTTAATGGTTTTCCTGCCTGTTGTAGCAATTTTAACAGCTGTGGTAGATGCTGTGTGATTTTTCATTGTATTTTCATTACTATTTGTTGTGTTGTATTTTAATGCTGCAATCGGAATTTTATAGATTGCAAATGGTAGTACAATAAAATACAAGAAACAAAAAAGCAATGAAAATCAATATGAGTATTTAATATTGACATGCCTTGGACCACCTCAATGAAAGCTCGTGGGCCATTGATAGTCCATGGATCAGTTTGGGTACTCCTGTTCTAATGTATTTACCAGAAATTAGGCTAACAAAATGTTTTCAGATATCCTACCATTATTTCATGGAGTGTAACTCCCATCTGCTGACAGTCATCAAAATAGCTGCTCCTGCATGAAAGTGAATTCTTCTGCATAGTGGATGAGGAGCATAGAATCTGACGTGAGGATTACTACACTGCAGCATGGTCCCACAATTTTACCATGCCCTTTGTGTGGTACCACCAGTTCTTAACACCATGGTGTTTTTCTGTATTGTTTTGTTTTTTTTGGCGTGGAAAGTAGGTTTGAGGACAGAAGAGGGTGCCATCCCAGGGCTGTGTGTATGTGTGCGTGTGATCTTCTTTTCCTAGCAAGTGTTGTAATAGGAATTTTAATACTGATGTGTGGTAGATCTGTGCCTGTATTAGTAGCACTGTACTTCCCACATATTCATTTATATCACATTCACCAAAGTGGCACAAATAGGAGTGCCCTGCCCGCTAGATATAATCTAGATAAACATGGACCTTCTATAGTTGTTGTTGTTTGTTTGTTTTGTTTTTTTTAGCATATGCCCCAGACATTTAATAACCATATGTGCTCTATTTATTCAAGAGCATCCTTTCACACTTCACAACAACTACCTAGATCAGAATAGAAAAGGGTATTTACTACATTTGGAGCTAATCTCCTGTACCCACCCCACCCTCATCTTTTAATGCTTGAAAAGTACAAGTAAAGCTCAGTTTAATAGATGTAGTTGTCTTGAGATACCGGTAACTCTTATCAACTTAAGTACCTGGTAGGCAGCATATCAGTGTTAAATTAGGTGCTCAGCTTCTATCCAGACTGGGTTTTTACCTGAATGACCTGAACTTTTGAGAAAAAGATAAATGGAGTTACAATACGTTTGAGTCTCTCATTTGTCACAGACTTACAGTACTAGGTGGTTTAGGCAAGTCTCTCTTAGCTTCTCCATCAGCAATATAGGAATAATACTGACCTACCTTACAGGGTTGTTTTAAGGACTACAAACAGCTTCATAGATATACATTATTCTGCTGAATGTTCAGAAGTGCTATGCTGATGGCATGATTCAAGTATTCACAAATGATTGACAGCAGCTGCGCCCAGAGCTGGAGCAGCATCTCCTCCTGATGCCATTTTGCTACCCTAAAGACAGTCAGCTGTGGCCACAGATTTTGTCCAGACACCCTCCAAGAAATTTAACGTTTTGGTGGAAGCGTAATTCTTCACAGGCAGTAGTAGTTGCACAGTCCAAATGTTCATGGCGACATTTGTTTTTAACAACAGGAAGGTGATGATTCATTGCTAGTGACAGTAGTTCCTGTAAAACCTAGCAAAACACCTGGGAAGATGAAAATAAGTTTTGAGGACCTAGAGAGAGAGAGAGAAGAACAAGAAAGGCGAAAGCTTGAAGAAGAAAAGCGATTGAGATATGAGCAGGAAAAGCAAGCTCTCAGGGAAGTCAAATATTTCTCACCAGATGTGGTAAGCAAGATTGCGGGGGGAACCCCTTGCATGTTGACCCTAAGCATGCTTCATTGGAAAAAGGCCCCAGTTATTACAGCAAAACTTGCTTCCAACTATGTGGATTCAGGAGTGCAGGGAAACCTGGGATTTTAAGACTGCATGCATTAAGTATCATGAGGATTTAAGTCGGAATAACAAACTTTGTATATAGGATGAAGATGAAATGCTTGACAGCGAAAGAAAAGAATCACCCAGCCCTGGTAAAGTGAAACTAACATTTGAAGAATTGGAAAGACAGAGACAAGAAAATCAGAAAAGGCAAGCAGAGGAAGAGGCGAGGCAACGTCTGGAAGAGGAAAAACGTGCCTTTGAGGAGGCAAGGCAGCAAATGGTAAGCATATGGAGCAAAATGTGGTCTTAGTGGAGGATGGACATGTATGCCTGACCATATGAATATTCAAAGCAGGGGGACACATGCAACCCTGCCTCAATGTTCTCTCTCACATCATGTCCTCCATGAATCCTTGTCCTATGCAGGCGGCTTCCATTCGCATTTGCTTGAATATAACTTGAATTACTGTGCTATTTACTTATATCTATTTTAGCTTCTATGCATGACCTTTGGTATATTTTAGTGGGAAGGGCGTGGGAATCTATATACATTATTTTAATACTAAAACTTTTTAATTGGTTATTTTTAAAAGTTCAATACTTCCCAAATTTGCTGCACATTTCATTATTATTATTATTATTATTATTATTATTTAAATGTTTTTTTTTCTCTCTCTCCTGAAAGCTAAATGAAGATTATGATGATCAGGAAAATGAAAATTCCGTCAAGGAGTTCCGTCCTGGGAAACTGATACTTACCTTTGAAGAAATAGAAAGGCAGAGGCAAGAAGAAGAAAAAAAGAGAACAGAAGAGGAAGCCAGAAGGCGCATAGAAGAAGAGAAAAAGGCATTCGCTGAAGCAAGAAAAAGCATGGTAGGTCATTTATTTATTCATAAAAATACTTGTATACCACTATTTCACAAAAATATACAGAGCAGTTTGCCTATTATATCTATGCAATAAAAACTATGTAAGACTTTTAAACCACAGAGCATCAACAAACTATCCCCAAAGTATTCCTAATTGCTTGGATAAGCCTGGCAGCATAGAAACGTTTTTAGCAAACGTTTTAAGGTCAAGGGGAGGTGCCCACTAAATCTCTCTTGGAAGAGCATCACATAGGACTGGGCTGATGACACTATATGCGCCATTTCGTGTCAATGTCAAATGAGACTCAACAACTTGCATGATGCCCAGCACATCTTAAGTCACTTTGGTGGCATCTCTCTCTCTCTCTCTCTTCCGTACACACAAGAGGAGGAATCCAACAGCTTAGTGTGTCACACAGATAGTTCAAGGCAAACTGTAGCAGGAAAACCAACTAGTCCATAGGCTTCAACAAACTTGCTCTTCCATGCACAGAAGACTTAGATCCAGCAGTGTCCACATGACAGGCGTTTCCCACCAAATTTCCCTTGCAGTGCCCATGTCTCCTGCTTTCTGTTGCAGGAGCTCCCCCACCATATTTGCAGAGAGGCACCCAAGGGTCCAAGTGTAAATCACCTCCAGGACCGTCTTAGATGGATCGGCCACCCTGGCGCAGCGATCCCTCGGCGCCCCCGGCCTGCCACCTCTCCGCCCGTCTCCCTCCCGCGCTGGCCGCCCCTCGGGAGGGGGGGTGGGCGAGAGGGGGATGAGGGGCGTGGCGTTGGAGCGGGTGCTCGTGCGCCGGCGGGCGGAGGATGAGGGGCGGGCGGGCGCTCACGCACCGGCGGGCGGGCTGCAAGCTGGCCGCCCTCGCCTCCCAGAGCCCCAGCTGGAGTGCTGGAAGGGCGCGCAAAGCCCCGCGCCGCTCCATCGCTCCAGCTGGGGCTCCGGGAGGCAAGGGCGGCCGGCTTGAAGCCCGCCCGCCCGTGAGAGGGTTGGGGAGGGGGAGCCCGGTATGCCAGCGGGCTCGCGGAGGCGCCTCTGGGGGGCCGGCGCCCTGGTGCGCCGCGCCACCGGCCCCTATGGATGAGACGGCTCTGATCACCTCCCTCACATCTCCTATGGGTGCAAGTTATGCTCATGGGATTATAATCTGCAGAAGATCAGAAACACACTGTTCTGTTTCAATTTACTGAAATTAGCACATGTAAATACAAAGCATTTACTTCAAGAACTTGTTTCCATTAAATATGCAACTGGTCCCTGTCCCATAACCATGTTACATTTTTCATGTGATCTTGGCAGAGGAAAAGGCTAGCAGTTTAAGAAGTTAAGATAAAAATTGCAATCCTCTAATTTAGCTCAGAGAAAGAGCACTTCCCATTATGGTCTTGGAGCTACTAATAAGTAAATAGGGATTGTGACTATTGTGCAGAGGGTAAAGATTGCATCTGGTGAGGAAATGGAGCATGTGGTGTTTTGCTTTAAATGTGGGAACATCACGGAGCATTTGGTTTTAATTTCCTATTTGGAAGAACTGATTAGTGTCCAGATCCTGTGTCAGCATTCTGCTGGCAGTGTTTGTAGGGTTGGTTTTATTTAGTATTTCACTTTTCAGAATCTTTTAATACATTAATGTGCTTTTGGTACATTAACATCTTACCTTTCGCTGGTCAAGCTGTAACTTACATATACATAACTGCCCTGTCGACTGAAGGTGTTTTTTTGGTGTGTGTGTGTGAGAGATATGATCAGTGCTCATTATGAGGAAGTTGATCCCCTTAATTTCAATGGAGATTTTATCCAAGTAAGAAGCAATGTTTTATATCAAACCCTTAGTGTAGAGTTACAAATAAGCAAACATATCACAACTATCATTAAGCGTAGCTGCACCTTAGACCAAAAAACACCTGTACATATAAATTTTATAGGTTTGGAGCAAGAGAAAAGCCTGCAAAGGAGGCCTAGCCGAAGCTGATTTTCTTAGTTCTTTCTTCCAATCAGGCCCTGCCGTTGCTCCTGAAAAGCATTTCCAGAGGCTTTTGCTGAATTGAGAAGGGGGGATTTTTTGGGGGGGGGGGGAGAACCGATGTGATTGGTCAGTTAAGTATTTCTATTGTTTTACTTGATATAGGGGAGCAACTGTCCCCCTTGGATACGCCCATGGAGGTTAAGGAGAAGGGATACTAAAAAAATCATATAGAAGCACTTTTTGTGAGTGCCAGAGGTTTGTTGGGGGCTGTTGAGGGGCCAAACAAAGTGAACCTCTTCAAGGACCTCTCTAGATCCAAGTCACTTCGTGGATCTAAATCAGGAGCCAGCAAACTTTTTCAGCAGGGGGCCGGCCCACTGTCCCTCAGACCTTGTGGGGGCCCGGAGTATGTATGTATGTATGTATGTATGTATGTATGTGTATATGTGTGTGTGTGTGTATATATTTTTTGGGGGGATGAACAAATTCCTATGCCCCACAAATAACCCAGAGATGCATTTTAAATAAAAGGACACATTCTACTCATGTAAAAACACGTTGATTCCCGGACCGCCTGCAGGCCGGATTTAGAAGGCGATTGGGCTGGATCTGGCCCCCGGGCCTTAGTTTGCCTACTCATGATCTAAATTATAATATAATGGGATGCTCAATACAAATGTAATATTTTATCAGTGCAATGATAAAACTATTTCGAACAGAGTCCAGATGATGAGCTTTCGCCAATGTCTAAAACTGTATCGCAAGAATCTCTCACACCTGGAAAACTGGAAATTAACTTTGAGGAGCTACTGAGACAAAAAATGGAAGAAGAAAAGAGGCGTACAGAAGAGGAGCGCCGACAAAAACTGGAAATGGAAAAGCAGGAATTTGAGCAGCTCAGACAAGAAATGGGAGAGGTCTGTCAATTCTTAACATGAATTGCTGTGATGAGTGCATGCAGAAATATCTGCTTCTTGAATTAATATGTGGGGCGAGAAAAGCATGCAGTTTAAAAGCTTGTGAAAATTATAGTTAGTAGCTAACTGGACTTCAAAAAAAAAAAAAAAAACAGCAGGCAGAGTGTTGCGGACCCAGGCAACTCAATGCCACTGCTCAAAGCAATGTAAATTACATAATTAACGGTGCGTTATTTAACCACTGCACAATTTTTTTTGGTATTATTTGATTGTCAATAACCTTGCGGCATATTTTCCTTTAAATAGGAAGAGGAGGAGTGTGAAACGTTTGAGCTAAGCAGGGAATATGAGGAGCTAATAAGATTAAAAAGAAGTGGCTCTATTCAAGCAAAGAGCTTGAAGAAAAAGTTTGAGAAAATTGGGCAGCTGTCCGAAGAAGAAATACAGAAAAAAATTGAAGAAGAAAGAGCAAGGAGAAGAGCTATGGATCAGGAAATAAAAGAAAGGGAAGCAGAGAAATTTCAAGAGGTAGGTCCCATTTTCAATTCAGTGGCTGCCTTGTTGCGCTAGCTTCTGCCAGGGCTTGTGTGGCTACCACAAGACTTGAAGCTTTGCTGATAGCAGTGAAGCACTGTTTGTGTAAACCTGTCTCCACATGGTTACTACTTTTGCATAACTGGATCCTATGGGATGGTGGGAATGTTTCAATCTAGCAACTGCAGGTAGGAAAGGTCACAGTTACCAAATTTAGACGTTGCTGCAACCACGGGAAACTTGCAACCACAATACAGACATGTACTCTTATCTATCAAAGAAGCAGTATTCTGAATCTGCCTCGTGATAACGTCTGAGCAGCACTGGCTTGGCTGAACAGGTCTTGTTTTTCTTTTTCTTTAACCATTTTGAAAAAATGTGGAAGCATTTTTTTAAAAAAATCTTTGCATAGTGTGCACAAGACAATATATATATAATAATAATTATCAACAATACAGATAAAAATCAGTAAAATTTAAAAGCAAGTGCTTAACTGGAAAGGCTTGTTTGAAGTAAAAGTGTTTTTGCAGGCATCCAAATTTACATCCACTTCTTGGGCTACTAGCTGATACCTATAACTAGTTGTGTAAAATTACAGCTTGATTAAATCCGTAGTATGTCAATTTCACAGTGTCTGTGTGGCTAAATAGAAACTATGCTGATCACCTTATGCCTAAAGGTGATCTACTATGCCAGCAGACCAGGCATAGGCAAACTCCACCCTCCATGTTTTGGGACTACAATTCCCACCATCCCTAACCACTGGTGCTGTTAGCTAGGGATAATGTGAGTTGTAGTCCCAAAACATCTGGAGGGCCGAGTTTGCCTATGCCTGCAGCAGACAGTTATTTAACCAAAGTTGTTCCAGAGATCTACTAAATTTAAGAGTACAAAAAGAGTCCTGTGGTCAGAATGACCACATTCTGTCTAATGTCTTCTTTCCTTGCCTTTTGAAATGGATGTGGGCAAAAAGGAAGATCTAACTCCAGGAACCTATTAAATATGACACTTATCTTCAGCATGCGACATCTAATCTGAGTGCTACCGTATGTCACAGCGCCATTGCTGTATGTCTGATTGCTACTGTATAGTGATTTTTTTTTTTTGCCGTGTCTTGTTTTGATCATGGACTGTGCTCCTATTTTACCTCTAGCAAGGTAGATAAAAACTGCTTCCCTTCCCAGATTTCATACGTATTATTTATCTCCACAAAATGGAAAGATCGAGTAGGTTTAAAGGCAGTAGCATTTATGATCCAAGTTTCACGCAAATCATGTAGCAACCACCACCCTTTCAGGATTATAAAGTTTAGAATTGTTTAATTGTAACAGGACACTGGAATTTCTTTTCCTTGAAGCATTAAATTATGTTGATACTACAGGATATGCTTTATGTCACTAGAAGAAACTTGTTTTGTTTTGCCTACAGCTTGACATCTTGTGGTAACAGACTACATATATTCAATTTATGGATTTTTCTGCCTGTTTCCATATCCAGTAATAACAGCTCTCGCCCCGCCCCCTTTCCCCCCCAAAAATGGTGCCAGCTCACAATGTTTTTATTATTCCAGGAAGATGAAGTAGATGTAAAGCCAGCCACAAAATCTGAAGCTCCATTTACACACAAGATAGACATGAAGGCTCGATTTGAACAAATGGCAAAGGCAAGAGAAGAGGAGGAGCAGAGAAGAATTGAAGAACAAAAAATGCTACGTATGCAATTTGAACAGAAGGAAATTGATGCTGCATTGCAAAAGGTGATGCAGGTGGTTTTCGCATGCCCATTGCCCAAGCTAGTTTGAGCCATTAGCAAAGTGTCAAGTGAGATCAGGGATTTACTCTGTGGAGTCAGGAACCCACAAAAGTGACTGGGTTTAGTAGGGTGGGGAAGGGAAAGTAAAACAAAGCTAAGGAAATGGGGTGGGAAAGTGGGGCTCTACCCCACCCTGGGTGCAACAGAGAATTCCCAGGGAGAAACAGCATCCTTTCTTGTTAGGATAACAGAATCCTTGCTGTGTGACATTTTCCCTACCCCACCCCAGTCCTTTGGGGCTCGTTCTCCACCTTAAAATTCACATTAGCCACCCCGAATAATAAACTCTTCCCTTGCAGCAAACTCCTGCAGTCATAACTCCAATATTGGAGACCATGCCTGCAAATGCGTCCACGTCTGACAGGCAATATACTTTTAAGGTGCTCTGCATGAAAAGCCTTGGGTGCAACTGCTTACAATTTGGCAGGGTTCATAAATTCTGGAGGGGCTCCTATGCCTGTAAATTTTATCTACCATTGTGAAAACGGAAAGCGAATTTAGAGTATTCTCTTTTACAGTGAATAGAAGGAAAGCAGAGGTTGTTTTTAAGAGATAAAAATTTGCTTCCCAGATCTAGCAGAAGCTCTAGGTACATGCAGCGGAACCAATGCTTGTTTTTTTGGCAAGTGGGCAGGGATTACTATTGCATTGTTCTACAAGGCCACTGACTTGTTTTTGAGACTTAGGCCTGCTTCTCTTTGCAGAACTCCACCCTTGCATTGTTTGTCACACTAGTGTGGTTAGACTATTGTGAGGATAGATGCTGAGAATAGCTGTACCTATAATAAAAAATAGAAGGGACCCAGAGGATATTGTCCAAACCTCTGCAATGTAGGAATACATAGCAGCCCATACAGGGATCAAACCTGCAATCTTGTTATCAGTGCCACACACTAACCAACCGAGCTATCCAAGCTGACCATACTGGTAGTTACAGGTAGGTAGCCGTGTTGGTCTGCCATAGTCACAACAAAATAATATTGCACACGAAAGCTCATACCAAGAACAAACTTAGTTGGTCTCTAAGGTGCTACTGGAATGAATTTTTTTTGTTCATTCTAGTAGTTCAACATGATGTATGTTTCAGCATTTGTTGTTGCAATTTATATTTTAAAATGCAGAAAAAGGAAGAGGAGGAAGAGGAGGATGGCAGCATTGTTAACGGCTCAGTATATGAGGATGAAGAACAGCAAGCACGATCTGGTGCTCCATGGTTCAAGAAGCCCCTTAAAAATGTGTCTGTTGTGGATAGCGAACCAGTAAGGTTTACTGTTAAAATAACTGGAGAACCCAAGCCAGAGGTTACATGGTGGTTTGAAGGAGAAATGTTGCAGGACTGCGAGGACTATCAATATATTGAGAGAGGAGAAACCTACTGCCTTTACTTACCAGAAACTTTCCCGGAAGATGAAGGAGAATATATGTGTAAAGCAGTGAACAGCAGAGGAACAGCAGCTAGCACCTGTATTCTCACTATTGAGAGTAAGAGTTAGCATTTTTTTAAAGTTCTCAGATCTTCAGTTCTTGTTCATGTTTGTTGATCTTTTCTTAACTTTCTTTTCTCTTCTTCTTCTCTAGCTGATGACTATTAATATCCTACTTTTTCTGGAGCCTTCCTTCCCTAAATTTACTGCATCCATCTTTCTTTCTCTCTCCTGTGGTGGGGCCAACAAGAAGTTGTTTATCATTCCTCAAATAAGATACCCAATTGCCAGATTTATCTCTTGGTTTCAGACTGAAGTTTGGCAATAGAAGTTTGGTTCATCTGACATACAATGGCTCAATTTCCACTTGTAAACAGCATTGTGGCTGCTTGTTAATGCCACTGAATTGCTTCTGTGACAAGGAGATTCTTATCAGGAAAGCCAAGCTGTTCATATGAAACAGCTTGTCATGGGATCCCATCAATTCTTCACCATGTTAATCAAAATGCACGATTGTCTTGAATGTGATCGGCTACTTTATGTAAGTTTACCCTAAGTAGCAGACTTCTTAATGTTAGTTTTCATATAGAAAATTCAGCCAAAACCATATACAAAAACAGTATTAAATTAAATCCAAAGACCACTAAATTCGCTCCACATAAAAAAATATTTCTTGGGTCCTGAAAGCTTTGAGAGCAAAAAGTATATTTTTTTGGTTAAACTATTAAGTAGCCAAAAATAATGTAGTGGTTTATTTAAGTTATGCCTTTGTTTAATGCAACTTTTCATTTAATATGCTTTAATAAAATTAAACCAAGATTATGATGGCTTGAAAGCAGAATTATGTAATTAAAGTGTACACACAGTTGTATGTCATGTTCTTTGAAATAAAACATTTGCATTTGTTTTATATTAGATAGTAGGCATTGTCCAGCATCTTGCTTGGAATATTGAACCAAATTTGCATCTTTCAGGTTGAAAGTGTTAGAATCATAGTGAATGATGTTTCAACTTTCATCTCGTATTGTATAATTATTTACTGAATCATCTCACTCAGCATTTACCAGACACAATATAGATATATGTATGTATAACAAGATATCACAGCCATGCTTTTTGCTACATGAGAAGCAACCAACAAAACTCCAATACAGACTAAAATATGTGCTGGAATGGAGAGATATGGAAGAAATTTGCATAATCTTCCATGGGATTTTGGCTTACATTTATTGAACAGGACAACTGATTTACATTTTATGCAGGAGATAACTGGGTCTCTTCCTTAACGATGTACCAAATGACTTATTCTGTACCTGAACTGGAAGGTTAATAAATATGTTCAGTTCCTAAAATTGAGTATGTTCTTTATTTAATACTTGCATAACTGCAAACACTGAAAAAAATGGTAAGTACCTGCCCCCTACCCCCCAAAAAACCACAGGAGACAAATTACCCATTAGTTTACATTTATTGAGAACTTATACAAAAACATTACAATTAATGTGTATTCATGAGTACATACAGTGTCAATATTGCAAGCTCAACACAACATATTGTAAAGCATTTGATTTACCTCACGTCCAAGCTGCATGTCCCTAAGATACTTCCCATCACAGTAGCCTTTTAAAGACAATCTTCTTTTTTTAACACGGGTAGTTTCTGTAGAGAACACTATCTCAGGACGAAAATGCATCTTGCATGCATATAAGATAAAGGTTGCATAAACACAGGACTTTCATAGGGTACTACCAGTAGGAAAGGAGTAGCTACTGTTTGCATTCTGTAGGGCTGAATGTTTTGCCTTATGAACTGCTAGTACACACAACAAAAACCGAAAAGTTCTTTCTACTGCCTAGATTATGAAAAGAAAGATTTCTCAGCAGCTGATGTAATATTTTCAGAGGTGAATGATATAGCCTACCTAGTTACTAAAATAACTGCAATTTACACGAATCTAAAGATCACTTTTTTAAACTAGCAAAGCATATCCTATACAGCACACATACTGAAGGGTGATCTGTAAACATTGTTATTAGTTGAAATAAAGATCATCTTTTCAAACATTCATTACTCTCACTGCCTAACATTCCATGACTGGGAAATGTGCACTTATTTCCCCCCTGCCATAGCACAAGAACCGCTCAAGGAAAACGAGGCAACTATGTATATATAAAAGTTCTAACTCAATGAATGGAATGGAACCTTTTGATTCAATGCAAGGTTTCTGACAGAAATCAGACAAAACTCTATACCAAAACTACACTTGGTGCAAGAAGATGCCTGTAGGTCCAGCAGCAAATTGATAATGAAAATAAAAAAATGCTTAGTATAAATATTATCAAAGCAGATGCATAAATCCCCTATGCCAACAATTTGATTCTAGTTTCTATTACATCCCTTCCCTTGAAATTTCAATTTAAACTATGTTTATTAAAAACTGAGCAGCGAAAACAAGCTGTTTTAAAATGGAGAAACAAAATCCGACCAAGATGAAGCTCTTCAGCACGTATCTAGTTCTCATATAATAATGAAATCTGACATGTTGAACTACAACAAAATATGAAGTGGCTCGAGGGAATTCAAGTACAACTATTAATTTAGTTGTGAAATGCAAAACATTATCTATGCTTGACTATTTAGCAAAGTGTAAATTGATAGATGGTTTGTATTATTACCACATAACAAATTATGGAACATTTATGGTCAAGCAAATAGCACTTTAAAGAATGAGAAGCGATTAAAACAGGCAAATTATACCCTACACCATTAAGTATGGGATACATTTAAAATCGGTATTGTTTTGCCAATTTTACCTTCTACATGGAGCCCTTCTATGGTCCATGCTCATCGGCTCATCATGGCCATACACTCAAAGGAATCCTCTTTATTGGAAGTAACTATGTCAGGACCTGATTTTATGAGCTATGATTTGGTGCTTGCAGCATCTTCAGCACTGTGTGTGAAAATGAAGGCAGGGTTTTTTGAATATTTTTCTTTGATGCAGAGAAAAGCAGGACTTTTGATAAAATCAAAGCATTTTATTAAGTGACAAACAAAAAACTGATGGTACTGCCTTAGCATCGTCTATCTAAACTGAAAAAATGCACCAGTTAAGCTATCTAGATAAGCCATATACAAAACATTTAAACTGGCGAAAATATACAGCGATTCAGCTGAAATAGCAAAGTAGGAAGGAGTTTCCTATAAAAAGGAAATATTTGCTGAACTGTTAACATTTCACTGGTAATACATGCTTTCTACAACTATTCTGCAAAATTCAAGTCTAAATTTTCCTTCTTTATCAAATAAGCAAGCTAGGTTATGTTTTATGGTGTATAACTTAAAATCCGTTATTGCCTTGGGAATGAGAGAAACACACAGTATGCTTGAATAAGTAGTATTGGGTAGAACATCCTTTGAACATTATAAAAGCATTTGTGAAGGCTGTTGAAATTCTGACCAATATTTCCTGTATCTTGAAAAAATATTTTATATTCATTTGTAACAACTCTGTTATTGAGGAAAAAATAGTAAAAGTGACTTACTCAAAAATTATTGCAGCAATCCACTTATCTTTTAAAAATAAAGATACACATTACCCAGAAATGTAAATAATTGTTTCAGACTTTCCATTGGAATGAAACCATGAATAGCAGAATACATTTGGGGAAGATATTGGCAGATTGCTTTTGAATACACAAGCACAAAAAATTCTCACAGGGACAACATTAATAAACTGAAATATGTATTTATACACTTCCTTAGGTTGTGCTTACCTGTGCTTTTTGCAGCAGAACCTAAGGTGGAAGGTCTGGGAAGGCACTGTGAAGTATAAATAATTGCACTGTTTGCAATTAATAAAGATTTTATACTTTAAATGAATCAAAATCAACAGCCTCCATTTGGTGAATGATAAAGTATCTGGTGAATTGTTGCTCTGTTTAGTTAGTAACTACACCATTTTCCAATAAGCTACAAACTAATCATGCAAAATATTTGATCTAGAGACTTTATAGCCTACACTAAATATATTTAATAACTTCCTAGTAGTCTTTTCAAAATTTAAATCCTAACCTAAATTGGGATAAAAATAATTCCCTCCTGATTCTACAGTACAACAAAATGCATTTTTAATTATCTGTGCAGTAAAACTACTTCATTTCTGATCTCATTTTGTTCTTTTCTTGCAGCCATCCTAAGAGTATACTCCAAAACAACAAAAGTTTTCCAAAAATAAGGCTAATAAAGGTTTAGAAATTAACATATACTTCTATCACCAAATAAATGCAGACAACTGAAGACAATACAACTTCCTCCTGACAAGCATTTCAAACTTTTGTTTTTAACAATGCACAAGTTTATATCTGAATATATCTCATTTTTGAACCCTAATGAACAATTATTACTTAGGTAAATGACAATTTCTTTTGCTAAAGCTAAATAGCTCAAGAATACTTACCATTAAGCTCATACACATACATTTATGAACACCTAGGTTTCTGAATTAAGAAGCAATTATGATTTGCTAAAATATCAGCACTGTATTTTATTCCAACATAATATTCACACAGGTATGGCATTTGCATTATGTGGAACACTGACAAAAAGATACTGTTGCAGTTCATCATTTTGTCATTCTGATGTACTTACAGTGCAATGCTCCTTGAAGGAACAATCAAGGATGATACACAGCACAGTCCTCCTCACCCCTACAGAGCTAGTTCTATACTGGCTGGATCAAACCTGCACTTCAACAGACAATGGCAAGACAGACTGTATTGCATGTAATCTAATAGATGCAAAAAAGCAAACAGTGGATTTTAACAGTATACCAATTTTCAGTATGAATTAGTAAAAGTAAAAAAGTTTTCTGGAGATTTTTCAAAATATAGGTTAATGACTAGTCTTCAGCATTTAAAAACAGAGCTCATCTGCAAGACGTTTTTCTGTTAAGCACTCCCAGGCTCCAAATAGCATATTTCTAACACAAACGCAGTTTTAGTAACTAAAAAGCATATAATCCTGAATTATACTACACTGAATTCTTAAGCAAAGTGCTGCAAACTGATTGCTTAGCACATATTGCCTTTTAGAACGATTCAGTAACAAGCCTGAAAAAATATACTAAAGAATTAAACCATGTATAAAAACAAATGTTAACTATAGCAGCTATATGGGTCTGAGACAGTGGTCATGGATAAAAAAGAAAATGCAACTGTTAATGCAGTAGAAGTATGTCAAGGAACATCTTCATGTACATGCAATTTTTAATCAAGTAGAAAGAGGAGGATATCAAGATGCTAAACAGCAAAATACAGTAATGAAAAAGATCCTTCTATAACTATTCTGCAAAGGGAGAATACCAATGTAAAGCTCAAACTTTCAAGGAAAAAAACCTTAATTGTGTACATGTACAGCATTACTAAGAAACCCTTGAATTCTCTGAGTACCCACATATCCAACTTACCGACACAGGAGGTTTCATATTATTTATTGTAAAGCACAAAACAGGCATTTAAAAGTGATCAAGTATACATTGAAAAAGTACATTTATATCACAAAGCATTGACCACATAATAGTTGCAAATACATTTGCTGGAATGTGTACATCTACACTAATGTACTAAAAACAAACCAATTTCCATTTCTACACAGAAATATTACCTCCTATCAGTAGTGATAGATATTTTGTACATTTTCAAAAACACTATTTTTAAACCAAACAAAATTATGATCTTCAAGAAGGCGTCTGCATCCATACATTTAACAAAGGTTTTTTCCCCCACATAATGAAGCAAATACTGTATTGTCCACTTCTTATTATTGGCCCTGTGCGAAGAAATACATAAGAGATACACAAAAAGTTAAAGAAAATATTTTTAAAATTGTGCTAACTCAGGAGTGAAGCCTTTAAGAAAGAAAAATTGGTTAATGTAATGGTGGTGGCTTCCTGCATGGCCTCAAAAACCCTGGGAGGAGAAATTTTTTTGATCAAAAACATCGACTGTATGCAAAGAAAGACACAGAACTCCAGTTAACAGAGCATAAATCAATTTACAGATTATCTTTTACCAGGAAAAATAATGCATACTCCAGGTAAGATATCAAAGTGGGAGACATGCAAAAAACAAAAAACACCCCACGAAATAAAGGTTAAAAAAAAATCACTAAAATATCAGCCAAATAAGTCAATATTGTTATACCTGTGGTGCTGGAGGATGTTGTGGCATTCCTTGTGGACTTGTCTGGGCATAATAGGCTGCCTGCTGTCTATAGTATTCAGCCCACGCTGCACTATAATCTGGCTGACCCGCTGGTGGGGCTCCGGCTGGAGCTGGAACTGCCTGACCTAGAACAAACATACATTACACAACTCTGGTGCCATAAAAAGGACAAAAGAAGCTCAAAATAATCTCGTTTCTAACAAACATTACCTTGCTTCTTGTAATATTCCTCCCAAGCCTTTGAATAATCTTGTGGCTGCCCTTGTTGACCTGCAAAACCCCCACATTTTAATGTAAACAGAGCTCCCAGGTACACCAAAATTACAGACAAGAATACAGTGGAAGAGTTCTTTGCTGTTTTATTTGAAGTTTAGTGCACACAAAGAGATTATATTAAATCTCTAATTTGTATATTTTCTTCTACACATTGTTCCACAGTTTAAAATAAAGATTTAAGCACTGTATGCCTACATTTGAGCTCAGCATTTGTAGAATGGCTCATAGCCCCACCCT
This sequence comes from Lacerta agilis, assembly GCF_009819535.1. NCBI lineage: Eukaryota > Metazoa > Chordata > Lepidosauria > Squamata > Lacertidae > Lacerta > Lacerta agilis. The sequence continues at coordinate 29,990,646 of NC_046317.1, read as the reverse complement.
TCAAAAGTTCACGACAGAAGTGTGGAGAAAAAATCTATTAACATGAGATGCCCCACACCATATTACCGTATATACCCGAGTATAAGCCGACCCGAATATAAACCGAGGCACCTAATTTTCCTACAAAAACCTGGGAAAGCTTATTGACTCGAGTATAAGCCGGTTCACCTTTGCCGCTGTGGAGGAGGAGGAGGAACGAGCAGCCCGAAAGCAACCCTTTGGGCTGCTCTTTCCTCTTCTTCCTTTGCCAAGTTTGCATTTATGCGAGCAGTTCAGGAATGGAACAAGCTGCCTAGGGAGAGTAAAGAACCGCCGTTCTTGTACACTTCTTAAGGAATGGTTGACTGGGGAGAGCGGGTGGCGGCACGAGCGGAGAGAAAGGGCTTCTTTCTCGCCACCCCCACCACCCGCCTCACTCGAGTATAAGCCGAGGGCAGCTTTTTCAGCACAAAAAATGTGCTGAAAAACTAGGCTTATACTCAAGTATATATGGTAAGTATATTGTTACATACATAAACTACCCCACCCAATCCATGCTGTTGCCCCCTCTGTGAGAATTGTATTGCCCCGGGGGGGGGGGGTGTACAGCACGTTTACACGATATTCTACAAAGTGGGCACACAGGAGTAACTGCCGTGTTCCTACAAGGTGAGCCAGCCCTGAAGTATATCAAACTGAGAAAGTTTGAACATCACTTCTCCCAACATTGCTTCAAAAATTAAGAATGCATTTCCTGTCAAATCTTATTTAACAACATTAGATTTTTAAATTGCTGCTTATGCAGTACACAGGAGCCAGGTTGGTCAATTACTGGTGACCACATGGGTCCCTTTAAATTAGCTCACTTATTAATTGTGTATGTTTTAATTAAATAATCAAAATTAGATTTTCGAAGCATATTATATATCTATACTAAATGAAGCAAGATCTTTAAAATCTTAAAGTTGCAAGTGTCAGCAATTTTGAAACAGGAAAGGATCACAATAAAAAACTAAAAGTAATCAAGCCTGTCCTTGATGTTTTCCCCATGCCTTCTAAGTGAGTTGGCATGTAATGGTGGGAGAAGGAACTCAAGGGATTTAGAAGCACCACATCCTACCATTCCTCCAAAGAACTATCAGATATATGGAGTTATACTTTTAGCATCACAAGTAATCCTGTGAAGTTGCTTAACCTATGAGACAGAGGTCATCTACATGAGACCACAATTTCAGGTAATAACATACATATTAAATTAAAAGTTCTGTAACTGGCTCATATCTTTCTTTGGAATTAGACAATTCCAACTATAAGGACATCCATACTGATAAAAATGGCTGAAGGCAAAGTACTGCTATCCTGATGTGTTACAAGTCTTTCCCACGAGTTGTAATTTATCAGACCAAAAAGTGGCCTCCAAATGCCTACTGCTAATTCTATTTCTGAAATAATCAAGGTGGCTCAGATAGGATAATGTATGGGAATCTTAAGTACTGAACACCTTAGGAAAATGGTAGAATAGAAATACTGATGTTTAACATTAATGTGATATTTAAAGTATAGCATCTTGTTTCAATTTATTGATGCATGTTTTAATATCTTACTATAAACAATATAAACTTGATATATTGTTATATCATTTAAACCAATTGATGTTTTAACTTAGGTTTGTTATGAGAAGTTTGAAGTTATTTTTTATGGATTAGCAGTTAATTTTAAAGATTTAATTAATACAAACCTTATTTTGTTGCGTTTATAGCTTAAATATTTTATATACAATGTCTGCTCTGAAATCGTCTGGTCTGTTATTCCTAATAAAGGTTATTGAATTGAACTGAATTGATATTAACTTGATCCATGAAAGGATTAAGTCTACATAACTTTTAAATACATCACTGTATAGTCAAAGGGAGTTGAGGGGACAAATGAACAAGAAATGCACAGAAAAAACTAGTGCCAAGTTGTAGCAAAACTTTTGCCAAAATGCAAATTGTTATACTAACAGAACAACTTGGTTGGATACTGCTCTTAGTGCACAGTAGCAAATGTATTATTTTTTATTTTCTGACACTTAAACTTAAGGTGGTATACATGGTTCCCAGATAGTTGCCCATCTAAACACTGTAACTGCTTAGCTTTAGCTGTGCAACATTCTGGAGTGGAGGGCATAGATATTTCCTGCAGTGATGCTAATAAGCTACTTTTACAAATACGTCACAGATGATGATGATGATGATAATAATAATAATAATAGCAGCCTTGGATATGACTATAATCTTTGAATGGATCCAAAGATTCCACTGCATCAATGTAAGGCATTTCTGCTTGTCCACAGGAGTGTATTAGTGACTCCACCACCCTCTGTTCTCAAGAGCCATTCTAGAGAGTCTAACTATCTGGAACCAGGTTATAGGGGTGCATCACTTCTTTCAATATGCCCCTCCACCTGAGGGAAGCACTTTCTACTCATACATTTGAGTCTCTGGATCCAAACCTCTATTTTGCTTTAACAAGGTTTGAATAAATTTGTAGCAAAGTAAGTAGTAGAAAAACACAAACAAGGGTGTTATTGTGAATCAATTCATGCTAGAACTACTGGTACAGTTTATACTCATCAAGTTATAAATATTGAGAAAGCAGTACTAGGGTCTTAGCAGTTTCTCAAGAGAAACATCATATGGAATTGCTGCAGTTGAACTAGTCTGTAGATCATATATGCCAGGCTGATTAAAAACATTTGGATGAATTCTAAACACAAGAAAATGCCTACCTTTATCTGCTAACAAGGCTATTATGCCCTCAACAGCTAATTTGGCATTCCTTGAAATCCAACTGAAAAAACTAGTCCTACATATACTCATTTTAAAATCTCTGCTCCACAAGTCAGTAATGATTAACATAATTTTAATTTACGAGCACGCCCAAGCACAAATACCAGAATGGGGCTGGTCTACGTTAAGAGATTTAGCATCCTGTTAGACCTGCACGTATTTCCTTAATTGAGAATACCTGGCTAACCTTATTTCTGAAATATATGGGATTTATTGTAAATTTCTGAATTATGCTCAGGTTAAAAAACCCCAGGATGTGATAATTCTGTAAGAATGGCTAATGTCCCTTGAAATTCCAAAAGGGCTCATCTCTCTCAATCATATTTTTGTTGTTCCTGCCTCAACCTAACTCACATGGTACAGCTTCACCTTTCCTCTCCTCTCTTTGCAGGCACAGTGACACTGAATTCTGGTGTGTCCCTACATTAGAGAAAGAACTACATGGGTCTTGTCATGACATACATCTGGCATGAATGGAAATGTTGGCTCATGATGGAACTGTGAGATGGTGTCTATTAAGTGTGGCAAACTTTTCCATTTAGCTAGCTAGAGATATGCTTGTTACTGGCAGCGTGTATCATCTGATATGATGATGGTCATTAGTGTAATGGCTGTTGTTATCAACACTGATAACTCCACAAGGTAGGGAAAAGATGGCGAGATGTTTTAGGCTACAAAATCTAAGTTATTCTACACTTCATGCAAAATAGCTATCCTTGCAATTCCCTGAGAACCCACTTTTCTTGATACATAATGAAGAAATTCTTAATTTCAGGAGCAACTGAGTAAATTGTCTTGCTACTTAAACAAAAAAAGCATATGAAACAGCAAAGCTTTTTAGAGAAGTAAATAATAAAAGCGTCCTTTTTACATCAATAAAAATGTAAAACATACCCATTTTTTTATAGTACTCTTCCCATGCCTTGGTGTAATCTACCTGCCCTGCTGGTGCTGGATTTGGCTGATCTCCTACATGAAAAGAAAGTTGAAAGAACGTTTTTTTGTGCGAACATGCATAGAAATACTGGCAGAGATAGTTCTGCGTTTAAATTTACACACATTATGTGAAGTCAACGGCTGACAAGAGACCAAAAAACCCACAAGGTCAACTGGAAGGTATCTCACAGTACAATGAGAAAAATCACATTATGGGTGAGTCTCAGTCACTTATTTAGGAACTGCAGAGGAAAAGCTTTGCCATATTGAGATGCCGAAACTGAAATGTAGAAGCATACAGCTTTATGCACCCAGCTGATGCAAACTACAACATACACATTTTCCAAGTAGTTTAAAGCAATGATTCTGAAACTGGTATTTTTTTACAGTCAAAGACTCAAGGCATAGGACATACATGATGACTGCTGGTAGGCATCCCATATCCATCAATGTCCATTCTCAAAAAGGTTAGCAACAAAAAAATCCCTTCCACTGATTTGTATGGAGCCTGGTTAAGAGTTCTCTCAAATAATAATAATAATTTATTATTATACCCCACCCATCTGGCTGGGTTTCCCCAGTCACTCCTTTGCTCTACCAAGGCTCCTCAGATTCCAATCTGACCAAGTCTGGTCTATGTACCATGATGGCCACATGTATCTGAAAATGTGTATTGCAACATTTGGGGCTTTTTAGTTTAGAGAAAAGGTAAGTAAGAAGGGACACAAAGGTGCATACAATTATGCATGCCGTGGAGAAAGTAAACAGTGAAAAGCTTTTCTTCCTCTCACAAAATACTAGAACTTTGGTGACATCCAAGGAAGCTGAATCTTGGAAGATTCAGGACAGGAAAACTTGAGGTAGAGATGGCCACTGACTTGGAAACTAAGAGGATTGGACGTGATCCAGCAGGCACGTCCTAGGTTATGCTAATTCCCCCTGCAGAATCTGGTAATCTCTAGTCTCAATGTACCAGCATGCCACATTTGGTTATACCATCAAATTCTCAGGATTTCAGGTCGATTTGTGAGGCAAGACTGTGTGTCCTCAGATTAATGTGACTATCTGCTCAAAACACTGCCCTGGATTCAAAGTTTGAATGAACTCAAGGAAGTTTATGAAATGAAATTTTGCCACCCCCTCCCTCCCACCAACTTATGCCTCCCCTGAAAAGCCTCTTCTGCGGACTGGAGATTCTTTAATGGACAATGTGGGATGGGAGACTCACCCTTCCAAGGGATTCTTGCACATTTCCCCTCATTATTCAGGAGAGGTACCTGAAGAGCTTTTTCAGAGTCAAACCTTCCTTCAGTGAACTTCCTTAAATTAAAGTTCTTAGGATCCAAGCCTCCAAATACAATGATCTTACAAAACTGTTTTTTAATTAATGGGTACCTTGTCCATTGGTCTGAGTAGCTGGTGGTGCACTGGGCGGAGCTGCAGGTGGTGGCTGTGCTTGCTGCTGATAGTAGTGAGCATAATAAGCTGCCCATGCTGCTGAATTAGGGTCTGTTGGCTTACCTAGGAAATTGAACATTACTTTAAGTTCAACATATCTTTGATAAGGTTCCTTTATTTTCCATAGACTATAGTTTAGTCACATAGTTCCTGTCTAATTGGCCGTATACTAACCATATTTTGGTTCAAGGCTGCAATCCTAAATACACTTATCTTTAACACTATGGCATGCACAGGATTTTGCTTTAAGTCAAAGTAGCCCAGGTCAATTTCTTAAACTTTCAGCAGTATTTAGTTTGTAGTCACGTGATTCAAATTGCAATCCTATGCAAACTTACTTGGGAATGAATGTCAATAAATTCAGTAGGATTTGTTTCAGAGTCGACATATTTAGGAATTTTAAAAATAATGTACCATGTTATTTCTAGTTTTAAACATGGAACTCAATGCAATCGAACACCATCTTGGCTAGAAACAAGAATACATGTAGTTTTTTAAACTGTTTCTCCTTACCAGGATCTGGAGGATTCGGTGGCTGCCAGTGTGGATAAGCATTACCCATCCTTGTGGGAGCATATGGTGCTGGAGGGCCACTAAGGAGGAAGCGTATGTGCAATCATTATATAGAAATGGACAGCAACAAAACACAGCAGCTGCAGCTACTTCAGACTTCTAAACAAGTCATGTGGTTGCCACTGGTGCTTGGAGGGGCAGAACCCCCAATTTACAGCACTTTCTCCACCCAGTGCTGGAACACCCTATTTCTGGGGAAAGCTCTAATTAGCTATTTGCAGCTGCAACTACTGTAGCAAATGCATTAAAAGCAATCCTGGAAATAGGTTGAACCAAAGGGTTATGCAATGTTTTTGGTTACTTGGTGAATAAAAATGTTAATTTACTAGCACTTAGCAAATGTGTTATTAGGCAGTAAAAACAAGTTCTGGCCTGAGTTCTACTGATGTAGCCCCATCTTCGGGGGGTGGGGAGAGTGAAGGTGGAGAAGGGGTCTGCTCAGTTTTGTGGTTAAGTAGCTGTTCAAACAAAACCCGTCCCAGCAGCAAACGGTTTGTGATTTCTATTTGATACTTTGCAATTTATTTATAAGAGTAAGTTACTTACTGAGGTGCCAGGAACCGGAGGGCAGGGGTATAGGGAGCTGGATTGTAAGGTCCCATTGGAGCCCCAGGAGGCGGCCCAGGGGCCCATGGGCCCAGGTACAACACCAATGAGGTCCATGTGGCACAGGTGGCCCCAAAGGATTTACTGGACCCTGAAAGCAAAGATAAAGTGACATGGATGAAGTTGCTATCAACCAACTGTAAGAACAAGTTTGTTCAAATATCAGCTAATGCTGCTCTTCTCTAATATTTCCTCGGGGAAGGAATTCCAGCTCTCCATCCCTCTGGAACTCCTTTGCTCTAAAACGATTCTGCAGTCACACTAACTTTACAGAACTCACATTATTGGTTCTCATGTAGCTTCTTGCAGTGGATAAGAAGACATTCAAACTTAGAAGTACTAGCTCCTTGACTGCTAAACAGTTCACGGGTGGTGTAAACAGCAATTGTACTAAGGCAACACCGAGTGACATATTCGCTACTCAAATAGCTCTATGGACATGCGAGAAACTGCACCAAGAACGCAAAATATATTTTGTGTATTTCCCCCAAAGCTGCCAATTACTAGCATCATGAGGCAACTTCAGCACAACATTCATAGGAGCTGATTTCCTCTACTTTACTTAACAATTTAAGAAATATGGTTTTCCAGAGTACTTACTCCAATCTTCTCTTCTATGAGCTGCCGAGCATCGTCAATCTGCTGTGGGTCCCGGATGGTAAACAATTTCATATTTGGATCTGCATTTGGTGGTGGGTTTCTTTGCAGTTCTCTTCTAGCACAGATTGCTGGCTAATGCTCTTGATAGTTTCCCCACCTGAAATTTTAAGTACAAATTATTGCCACTGAATTTGTTGCTAGTTCCTAAAGAAAAAGAGTAAAGGGTAAAGGGAACCCTGACCATTAGGTCCAGCGTGGACCACTCTGGGGCTGCAGTGTCATCTTGCTTTATTGGCCGAGGGAGCCAGCGTACAGCTTCCGGGTCACGTGGCCAGCATGACTAAGCCGCTTCTGGCGAACCAGAGCAGCGCACAGAAACGCCGTTTTACCTTCCCGCCGGAGTGGTACCTATTTATCTACTTGCACTTTGACGTGCTACGAACTGCTAGGTGGGCAGGAGCTGGGACCTGAGCAACGGGAGCTCACCCCGTCGTGGGGATTCGAACTGCCAACTACTGATCAGCAAGCCCTAGGCTCTGTGGTTTAGCCCACAGCGCCACCCGTTGTCCCAAGAAACAGAGTAGGGAAATTTTAAACAAGTCTATGCCTCCCCTGAAGAAATATTATCAGTGTAAAACAGAGCAAGACCTCTTGAACAGAATCACTTCAGGCTGTACAGTGGTACCTCGCCAGGCGAAAAACTCGCTAGACGCAAAGGCATTCGCTGACGAAAGGGAGACTCGCAAGACGAATTTCCCTCTGGCCGCAACTCGCAAAACGAGGAAAGTTTTGCATTTTTTCCTGTCAAACCACGCTTCCTCTGACCGTGCTTCGCAAGACGAAATTTCCGCTGTACGACAGCACTCGCGGAACGAATTAATTTCATCTTGCGAGGCACCACTGTATTTGAATTTGTGGTGGGAACCTTTTTTGTTCCATTGTTTACTGGCCCTATTCAGGAGGAGGAGGAGTAACAAGGTCCCACATTCTCTAGCTAAGGAAAAGTGACACTTCCACCACCTCACAGTCCCAGTGCCTAATGGATGACAATAAGATGTTGTCACACATCACTCAACACTGAATACAGGCTACCCCATTTAGAAAATCTCAGTTTAAATGTAACAGAAGATAGAAAAGCGATCTGCCAAATAAATCAAGTTTATTACCTTCCCAATAATTAATCCAGTTTTTCCAGTTGGGACAATGAAATTAAATTCTTGCAATCCACCAGGTGGTCCCATATTCCAATTGCCTTGACCTCTACCTCGTCCACGACCACCAGGTCCTGGACCACCAGGATTGCCAGCCTAGATGAGATTAAGAAAACAAAACAAAATCAGAAATAATTTTAAATTACTGCAACCTAAAAAGACTAGCAATTTTCCCTGTGTGTCAGAATTACAAAAATACGATGCATATTGTATATATGCCAATGTCTAAAAAAAAAAAGAGGAACAATATTTTTGCAGATGTTGCAGAATCTATTTTACCTTTTTCTTATCCTTCTGATACCTCAAAGTCAGCTGAATGAAAAGCATTTGGGCCAAGGAATCATGGGGATGGGTAAGTCAGGGACAGGGGTTTAGCTAAAATATGGCATACATTTTATGTGCACCTGGGGGAGAGACGTGAAACAAAAAGCATAGCTACCACTATTACATGTAGTTTGGTTTTAGGGAATGTCTGCCCAGGGTATACTGCTTCAAATTCACATGACACAAGTATTGCTCTATATAGTGGGGTAGGAGAGCTGAAAGTAATGCCGATATATTTCACAACTGGCAACCAAAGGAGTGCATTTACCTCCATATCAAATAAATGGCATGGAATAGGGTCCATACTTAGCCCTTCTTTGACATGCTATTTTTCTATATACAGTATTATTATTTTTTGTATGAGCCTCTACCTGCAATCTGAAGTAACTCAGTGCAAACATAGCTTTAGGGATACAAGAGACACCCTGATGGACCAGACCAATGGTCCATCTTATCAAGCATCCTGTTCTCCCAAGGATCAACCAGATGCCTATGGGAAGACCGCAAGCAGAATGAGCACAACCACCTTTGTGAAAACCATGTCTTTGACAAACGACCTTAGCTATCAATGTCATCTGTATTTCCCCAGAACGCCAGCTTTCAGTCAACAATCTTTCTATGTACACTGCTAATCAGCAACACCATGCTTGGCAAACACAGTGTTGGCTAACCCACACTGAGGTGAGGTTCAGCATTTATCTATCCCATTGAAAACCATCAAATGCCACAAAGCTTAGAAGGACAAAGTTCCATTAATCCTAGAATTAAAAAGTGTCTCATGCCAGCAGTTTTACATATGAAAGCACACCCCAGAAACTGATGAGAACTTGTTTAATACCATTAAATTATTTTGCAAAATAATTTTTCCTGAATTGCGGATTTCTGTAGCCTTGCAGTGGTGACAAGAATCACAACAGTAACTGACGATTTTGCAGTTGATGTTTTCTTTTAACCCAGAATGGCTATCATAGGTAGGCTAGTGAATATTTTTGGTTTCAAGGCTAGAAATTTGTTAACACAGCTATTTAAGTAACTATCACAAATACTAAAGCTCCCATTAGCCCACTTCTTTGAAGTTGAGAAATGTATTCAAATACATTTTAAAAGAAACCTAGTAATGTTTTATAAACCACTGATTTCATAAACATTCCTAGCAGCTATGAACCAACCTGAACACTTCGAAGAAGATCTGTAATAATTTCTGCTGCATGTTGGCATCTGTCTGGAGGTCCTGTGATTTGGGCTATTCTGTCTGGAGTTGTTCCATCATCTGGAAGAGGAATGGAATATTAAAACAAATTTCCTTTAAAAATTAGGAGAAAACCTCTGAATTTTATGTCATGTACATATAGGCAGTTCACCTGGTTTGAACTGTATCCTCACACCAGCATCATTCTGTATCTTTTTAATCATTTCTCCATTTCTTCCAATTACAATACCAACTGCAAATCTTGGAATTGGTACCTGAACAAACAAAACAAATTTTCAGCAAATGTTTCAAAGCAATCAAAAGTATTTATCTAGGTTTAGGTCACTACTTTTGACACATCTCAAACATACAAGCAACCCACAATAAAGCTGCCATGAATAGGATTAGGTTAACAAAAGGTCAGCGAACAGCAGGAAAATTAACAGTTGTAAACCAGGCTTCCTCAATCTTGGCCCTCCAGGTGTTTTTGGCCTACAACTCCCATGATCCCTAGCTAGCAGGGCCAGTGGTCAGGCATGATGGGAATTGTAGACTCAAAACATCTGGAGGGCCGAGGTTGAAGAAGTCTGCTGTAAACCTTTTCCAGCTATTTTTCTAACAAAATATTTAATACAATCCAGAAGTATCATGACCATCATGTTTTAGAGAAAGAGTTCAATAATTGCCAAGAAGTTCATCGCTAAGTTTATAAGGGCCAAAAAATGAAATAAAAATCTGTTATTATTCTATTTATTTAGATCCTGTCCTTTCTCCTGGAAGAATCAAGGTGGCTTAGTTAAAAAGAAACAGCTAAAAACATAGGGGGGAAAGCAATCAATAAAAAACAACAAAACATTAATAGTACAGTATATACAAACATATCATTACAATAAAATATACTTTCCTGACCTTTATTCTAATTTGAAAAGAAGTGAAGTGCTCTGAAAGACACATTGCATAAAATTATACTCACATCTAATCCTTCATTTCCTCCTATTCTTGAGCCATATTCATTGCGCACCTCTCTAAAACCACCCTGATCACGAATTAGGTCCAAAACCATTTCCTTGGCTTGCTAAAAGAGAATGAGGTACAATTCAGATGCAACAAACTTAAAATTATTTCATATAAAGGAACATTATTTTTTAAATTAAAATATCATCTTACTTGAACTTTGTAAGGATCTCCTGTGATTCTAAGAGGTTTGTCTGCTCCAGTGTTCTGTGGTCCATCTTGAATCATTACCATTTTTACACCAGCTCTCTCCTATATTCAACAAAATTAATCTTTACAGATCATGCAAATTTAGTTCTTTAATGTATTTGCCCACAAATTAAAATTATTCAGCTTACCTGAAGTTGCTTTATTGTCTCTCCACCTTTTCCAATAACTAATCCTGCTTTGCTAGCTGGAATCATAATTTCCTGGACTGCATTTCCTGGACCATCCCCATGATGGAATCCTGGTGTAGGCCTTCCTTTTTCAACTATCTGATCAAGTAATCTCTTTGCAGACCTTGAAAAATATACAATTTATAATAGTGGCAAGACTGGGGGGAAACATAACTGGAACAAACAGCAGATTCAAATGGGTGATGGCTAACTAGAAAAGCAAGTAATCTGCTTAACAGCAAATGAAAATATGTGACTCTTTACACTGCCCACAGCACTTCCATTTAGGAAGGAAGACAAGAAAAATGTCATTGAGTATAAGCAGCATGGACACGAAAAGAAAAAGGCAGGGCATGCAGACGATCAAAAACACAGAACGTGAAGATCTGCAGAATAGTGCAGATAAGAAAGGTAGGCTAAAATGTACTGGATATACCTGGGGGAAAACCTCAAACTATACAATTTAGCCATGCCTAAACAATTATCATTCTTCACCTAGGAGACCAGAAAGTAATTTCTGACATAGTACGCTAATGCTCTTTAACATACAGAACCATCATTTAAAACACATCAGCCTATTTGAAAGTTTTAAGCGAACACTTACTGTACTGACTCTGGGGTTCCAGTTAACATGCAAGATCTTTCAGGCATGCCACCACTATCTATAAAATGGAAATAGTACAGAATTAATACTACTAAAGAAGAAAGAAATCAGTAGCTAGCAGTTATGCATTAAAACTGAATTACACATTCAAAAGGTACTCAGAATCAATTGTCCAAAATGTATCCAAAATTTAACCCATTACTTGTTTCCAAAATAGTTTCTCCTAAAAACTGGAAAATAATTAAAAACATTGGTTTGGTTGTAACATTACTTGCTTGTGTTCCATACTTTTCATTAATAGAACAGGAAATGAAATAGTTACCAGGTGCAATCTGTATTTTGCATCCAGATTCTTGCTGTATGCGAGAAATCTGTTCTCCTCCTCTGCCAATTACTTGAAAAATGGACAAACAAACCAGAATTATTGCACTAATAGCATTCAGTATATTTTAATTACTTTATAGCAAGGTTACACTACTTACTGAATCCAACCATTCCATCAGGAACTTTGTATTCTTCTGTCATTACAGACCTGAAGAAAATAACAAAAACTATATTGCACCTTGCTTGGAATTCTCTCAATAAACTTCAGAATTATATTGTGTTATCTAGTTCCTATTAGTTTTTTTTTCTTTGCCACATTTGTAGTTTTGCTAGCCTACAAATAACTGATATTAATTTTATCAGTAGCCAATTATTTTAAATGAATAGGTACAATAATATCAATAGTTTGAATAGATTTGAATTTCATAATCACTACATGTGATTTAAGGCAGAGATTTGCACAAGAGGACTTCCACTTATGCAATAGGATTTTACCTTGATCTTCTCCATCCTGCATCCCCCTCCATGCCTCTAAAATTTACTTTGCTTTTCCACAACATGCAAGAGCAGAGTTGGGGGGCATGTAGGAGGGAGGAGAGGAAGGTGAAGCCCCACTATGTGAGTAGAGATCTATTCTGCTCACACAAGAACAGCAATGGACAATTTGCGACCATTTGCTGGGGATGCAGGAGAAAACATGGTCAGGTGGAGATGCCTCTGAGTCCACGTAAATAGAAAATAGCCCTGTCTACTTTTAATTAAAATACAGAAATCACAAATAAGAGCAAATATATGAAAAGCATGTATTATGTAAAAGAAAGAAAAGATTGGGGAAATGCAATAAAACTACATGCATGATCTATTCTACAAGGAAGGAGGAAAATTAGTAATGAACGTGTTCTTTTTATTTACCTTTTCAAATGAACCGTATCAAGCTGATCTAAGCCTTATTCTTGTCCTTAAACAGTAACACCCTTACTGGTCCAAGAAATTTTGAAAGAGGCAATGATATCTCTGTCATGCTGAACTGACTGGCATCTTATTTTCAAAGAGATTTGAGTAGCAATGACAGATTTGCATACATTGCCATCAAATTAATGAAGAACACCCTGATTCAATTTTAGCTGAAGGCAGTAGAGAACATTGGTTTAATATGGATGGCATATTTTTAAAAATCATAACTTTTTGGAAAGTGGCATGGTTACTCTAAGAAACCACACACACATGCTACATTATTAATCAGTTGCCTGTTTCTAAAATGTGCCTTGAAGGCTCAGATTTGAAGCTCTCACAGCTAAGCATCCATGCCTGTACAATGCTTGATTAGAGGTACGTAATAAGCACAAATATACCAACTGTAAGGGAGTAATACTATACACATTAGCTTAAGTAAAGCAAGCTGATGCAAGTTAAACTGGTGTAAAGTTACACCAGATCCAAATTTCCTGGTAGTTTTTAAGTCTATTCATAAGGGACAAATTAAATTTGCCAAGTCAATGAATTAACATATTGGAGTCATTCCTGCTTGGGATTGTTATATGCAATTTTAAGTACTTTTATAAATTTTTGGGAGAAGTCAATATGTGTAGTTACATCTTAGAAGAATCAGAAAAAGTATCCTACCTCTGTTGCTGATGCATGGGTGGCATCTGATTTCCAAAGGCTAAAATAAATATATAAATATTTTAATTCCATTAAATGTTCTGGAATAAATGACAACGGATGCAACACAAAGCCTACCATATGAACAATTTGCATAATATAACTTTTCATCTCTCCCAGTCAACCCAAAATATCACAACTACAATTACAATCCTAAACCCATGTACTGGGAGTAATCCTCACTGAACTCAATGGATAGAGGTGGATAAGACTGCACTATAATTATCTCACACAGGGAAATACAGCACTGGGTACAATAGCAGAGGTCAGAGCACCAAACCATGCATTGATGATTGAACGAGCCTAGAATGAGACATAGGCCTGGCTTTTTCTCCTGTCATACGCCCAGCGTAACCATTTCCTTCCGACTTTGCTGATAGCTCATATTATGAGGCTTCATAAGGTATATCTGGATTGCAAAATATCAAACCCTGGTATGCATGGAAAACAGACATAATCTGCCAGCCTGAAAGTAAAGACTAATTATAGATTGCTGCAAACTGTAGGTCAAGAATACAAGGATAGGAGAGCGAGGACCAAGCTCACTGTTTTTCCTACTCTTATGCACAACTTCCCCTCTCTCCCCCTGCCCTTATACCTTGAGCTATACAGCACATTATTATGAAGTGGGCAGAACATTTTTGCCTTCACCTTTAATATGATTACCTCTCAGATTTCTTCTCCTATCCCAATGAATAAGCAGTCAGTAAACACGCATTAGGATTTTGTGGGGGTAGCACACTGTATGTACTTAGGTATGAGCAATCACCAACCCAAAGTCCCATCTCCCACTCTCTTTTGAAGCAAGGGGTATGAGTTGCATGTGGATTCCCACTTTAGTAACAGAATGTCATTGGCTCTATTCAACACTGCAGCTTCACTAGCACAATATATTGCAGTGTTAGCAAGAGAACTTCCCTCTCCTGTTCCCTTCCAAAATCAGCTCCAGAGTTTGGGGGACCCACTGGAGCAGATGGAGGGGGCAGAAGAGAGGAAACCCAAGTCCTGTTATGCCAGTGGAACCCTGATGCCACTGCATTTGATAGAATCACACCCCTTTTTACAGCAGCTGATACCTCCTGTAATAGCAGTATTGGATTTAATCTGCTATTGCTAGCCTTTCCAGCTGTAATACTTCGGGTTGTATTTAATGCTGCTAGTTCACTAGCACAATGCCATTCCTCCCCTGTAGTCCACAATACACCCTGGGAACCTTTTCCAGAAGGTTGGAGAACGCTCCAGAACAGATTATAGGGCACAGGTGGAAGAGGCAGGGGAAGTTAGTTGCGCAAGAAGAACTCTGCTGGCGTAGTGTTGG